>NC_067160.1:37860493-38070493 GCF_903995435.1 Acomys russatus | reverse complement strand
TAAACAAACAAACAAACAAACATATAAATAAATAAATAAATAAATAAATAAATAAATAAATAAATAAAGGCACTGAAGATTCCCATGATAATTTGTGCTGTGTCTTGGTCACTTTTCTATTGCTGTGATAAGACATCTTGACAATGGCAACTTTTTATAATGAAAATTTTTAATTTGGGCCTGTAGTTTAAGAGGGTTAGATTTTGTGATGGTTTATCAGAGGTGTAGTATCAGGAACAGCTGAGGGTGCACATCTTGATCCCCCAAGTAGAAGGCCTAAGTGACCTCAAAGTCGACCCTAAGTGACACATCTCCTTCAAGATTATTATAATCCTTCCCAAACAATTCCACTAAGTAGGGACTAAGTATTTGAATATATGAGCTTATGGGAAGTGAGCTCACTCAAACCACTATATACAATATTAATTACTTAAAACTTTGCCAAAAGTAAAATAAAAAAAAAATAAAATAAAACAAAGTGAACAAAGCTACAAGTAAGATGCATTGTATATTTTAAGTTCTTAAGTAAAGCTCCTAGGTGAGATTTATCAGATAGCATGTGGTCCCATACAGTGATAAGGACTTCAGATCTGGTGTAGTTTATTTTACATATTTATTTTCTTATTCCAGTTAAGATATATATTAAATATACCTATTCAAGAAAAATGTGTGTGCTGTGCATATAGGAAGTAGAATGGAGATGTATATTTAGGTAGTTACTCAAAAAGTTAGATCTATTTTTAATACTATGATAAACAATCTTCTTTTGTCAACGTTCCATTAATCTGGCCTTTCAGTTGAGAAAACTGATGTTTACAGCATGAAGACCAGCAGAGTTGAAGTCAATGTCACATTTTAATTTAGAAAGCTTTCCCATTCAAAACCTTTGAGCAATTGATGTCAAGGGTCTTTTATTTAAAATATTTTATTTATAATTACTAATTCTGCTTTTAAAAGATGATTATAAGAAGTTATTGATGTTAGCTGATGATGCTCAAATATTAAAATAAGAACCAATAATCAAGATATAAAATTGCTACACTTGAAAGTATTTTAAAAAGTTGTAGTCACAGTGGGTGTCTATGCGTACCTACAGTGTGTAAGCACAGCAAGCAGATTCTTTTTAATTATTTATGTACTTTAATGTAATAACAAAAGATGCAGTTTCACTGAAAAGACAAAAAAAGGGGTTCAAGGTAGTCACTTACTCATTCATGTTTATTTACCGATCCCATGGGATTTTATCTCTTACTTTAAGTACTATTGAAGGTTCTGTAGTACACAAAAAGGATGGTCCTGAACTAAGGTTCTTCCAGGAGTGAGGGGCAGGTACACAATGCTCTATCATCAACTACAGCATTATAACTTCTGTACTAGTCAGTGCATTGCCCATAATGACTGCGGTTGGTGCCTCTAAGGATGACAGATTATTTAACGTCTTAGTTCAGTTGGTATATAATTTAAAACAAATATTTTTAGTTCTATGTTGTTTATTGCATGTGGGTGCACCTTTTGGGGTTTTTATTTCTTTCTTTTTTTTTTTATTAATTTATTCTTGTTACATCTCAATGGTTATCCCATCCCTTGTATCCTCCCATTCCTCCCTCCCTCCCATTTTCCCCTTATTCCCCTCCCCTGTGACTGTTCCTGAGGGGGATTACCTCCCCCTGTATATGCTCATAGGGTATCAAGTCTCTTCTTGGCAACCTGCTGTCCTTCCTCTCAGTGCCAACAGGTCTCCCCCTCCAGGCGACATGGTCAAATGTGAAGCACCAGAGTATGTGAGAAAGTCATGTCCCACTCCCCACTCAAGTGTGGAGACTGTTCTGACCATTGGCTAGATCTGGGTAGGGGTTTAATGTTTACCACCTGTATTGTCCTTGGCTGGTGCCTTAGTTTGAGCGGGACCCCTGGGCCCAAATCTGCCTATCATAATGTTCTACTTGTAGGACCCTCTGGATCCTTCTACTTTGCCATTCTTTATTTCTTTATTTAAATAATTTATTCAGATACCAACTCAATTGTTATCCCATCACTTGTATCTTTCTGTTCCTCCCACCCTACCGCTTTCAGTTGCCCTAGATCTTAAACTGAGGGGGCCCTCCTCCCCCACTATATGGTCATAGGCTATCAAGTCTCATCTTGGTAGCCTGCTTATTCTTTTTTTGAGTGCCATCAGGCCTCTTCACCAAGGGGAGGTGGCCAAATATGGGGCACCAGAGCTCATATCAGAGTCAGTCCCCACTCTCCACATAACTGTGGAGAATGTGCTGTCCATTAGTTAGATCAGAGTAGGGGTTCAATGTTTACTACTTTTATTATCCTTGATTAATGCAATAGAGGGTCCTAGAAACCTTTTTGGATTTTTAAAAAAGTGCCTATACTTTAATTTTTAACTTCAGTGCTCCAATGAAAAGAACTACAGCTTTTAACTGCTATCTCTCAGAAATAGGAACAGAATGCAAAAAATTGTGTTACTGCATTGAACACTTTGCAAAGTGATGAAGCTTCTTATCTCTTACTGATTATCATTCAAATAGCTTTCTTAAACTGAACAACATTTACCTCACCTCTCCCCTCCCCGATAACAGTTGTGGAGTAAGAACACTTTCAGTTCATGTAAGTAGCATGCTTGATAAATATTGGGAATCGTGAAGTTTCTTTTATACTCCTGGAACCTTGGAAGATATTTTCATTCTGTTTTTAAAAGGGAATCACAATTTAAAATTCTTCAATAAATAGACAATTTTCTCTAAATTTACAAAATTAAATTGTTCAGCAAGTAATCCACGTGATTAAAAAGTAGAGGAAATTTTACAATATTCCAAGATAAACTTTGTCACTGGTCTTTTCTCTGTGTATGGCATTCACAACTAAAATAACGTTTCAAAATTTATGCCATTGAAACTAGATTAGAGCATGTGAGCAGTATTAAGAACCCTTGAAAAGTCTTTCTTCTGATCATGCTACGTGATCATCCACCATTTTAAATAGAGATTAGAGAACATATGTAAATATGTATTCTGTACAAATGTGTGATGTTCATATTTAGTTTTATTCTAAAATTATTATATTAGTCCTAAGTTCGACACATTGGACATAGTAGAGCTTTTGGCTGTATTGGTCTCTCCTATGGATTGACGCGTTCAGACTCACCAGTGCTGATCCCATCTGACATAACAGAGAATGTCCAAAATGCTTTCCAGAACATTCCTCAGAGAATGCGTCTTCCTTTTGCTTTAGTCTCCCAATGGCTCATGAAATATATAGGCTAAGACAACTGGCAAATCTGGCCCCCTATGGAATATATAAATAAGCATTACCGTGCAAAAACTTGAAACTTTAGAGATTTAATTCATCTTTGCTCTTTTATGTTTTTAGACCAGGTTCTGAGTCAAGTTGTGAATTGACAAAGATTTCAATGGGGAAAAAATAAATTAAGTAGAGAAATACTTTGTTTCAAAACAGGGAAAATTAAATAATATGTGTTTATATAGTTAAAGGCATGAAATGAAAAGTCTATATTTTATAACTCATAATTTTCAGAGTTTGCAGTTTGCCACTAGAAACAATCAATGTAAATGTTTTAAGTAAAACACAATCTCTAAATTCACCCCGTAGGATTTTTAGAGTATACTCTCCTTTCCTTGGCAAATTGACATTAGAGACAGATGCAGTGACAACATAGTTTTGTTCTAAAATTAAACCATCCTGACTAGCTCCATATAGTTCTCTTAATTTACACAAAAATATTCAATACTATAAAACCTAAATAAATAGAGTGGAAGGCATGTGAATGAGATTTTGATTTGTCACCAACCCATAACATGGGCTAAGAAAAGCAAGTTATTAAGCTAGTTCACTCAAGTCATCCTCATGATTACAATGTGTTTACATGGGATCAGAAGAATAAGCTCAGATATGTGCAAAGAATAGAGTAATCTCAGAGTGAAATAAAAAAATAAAATAAACCTGTTAGCTCTACTTAAGAAATAGCAATTGAGTTTTCAATAACCAACATCTAAATAGTGATTTTCCTTTATTAAATTAATTGATTGTTTACATCTGATACATATGCAAACATTCCTGAAATCTTTTGGACCCCTGTGGTTTAATATAAATTCAAAAATATTGAAAGCATTTCATAGAAAATTGCAAAGCAGATGAGACACTTCAGGACCCAAGATAATTTTCCATGTGCAAATTTTAGTGTAACTGCAACTTAATTACCCTCTGCCTCTCGAGGAGAGGAAAAGAAAGGGAGAAATGTGTCTAGTTTTACTCTATTACAGTTGCTGTCATAAGTGGTTTGTAAATTTCTAAATGATCATCACTGAGATTGAGAATATTGTCCCCAAAAAAGGCTACATTCATTACATAATTACATGTATACATTACATACATTCAAGACAATATATTTTCCCCTAGAACTATCACTGACATATGTCATAACTGAACTCTCAGGTTCTATATGGTTGCACACCTTTTTAATCCCTTAACCACACCCCAACCACTCCCACATTAATAAATTCTAATTTTTCTGGTGATGACTGTGCAAGAGTTTGAATGAGAGGGCCCTCATACATCTCAGAAATTTGAATGATTGCCACCCCCCTGATGCTGGCTCTGTTTTGGGGAAGCTGAGGGGCTGTGGCCTTGATGGAGGAAGTGTATCACTGGAAGTGGGCTTGGAGGCCTTAAATACTTGTGCCACTGTGAGTTTGTGCTCTGTGTTTTCTGCTTGAGATTGGAGATGTTAACTCTCAGCTCTTCTTCGAGAGATGCCATGCCTTTCTGCTACCCCAACTATGATGGAAGTGAACTCGTAAGTTCAAATAAACCCTTCCTTTTACAGGTTGTCTTGGTCAGGGAGTTTCATAACAGCAACAGAAAATATCAGATACAAGTTCCATAATGCTTAGAAATGTTTTTGTTTTGTTTTGTTTTTCTAAGAAATTGCATCGTTTGAGTTGCTAAAATACCATGTTTTATGTAAATAATTAAGAAAATACCACCTGTTTCCTTCCTATTTGGTGTACATTGCTCAAATTTCAGAGTGCAGTTCCTACTTATCTTTCCAATAGTGGGGTACATGTCAGAAAATTTTCTATGTTTTCTAAAAGCCACAGAGAAGGATTACCCCTGAACACTATCTGATGGCCTGTCTCTGCCACTTAACATCTGGATGAGTTATGACTCTAAAAACCTGACACTCTAAAATGTGGGCCTGGTAGCATGTACATTTCAAATAAAGACTGGGTAAATGCTTATAACCTAGGAACACAAGTATAATGATAATAAATCAGTGGTGATAATTAACTCAAATAGAGAATTCCTTGATTTTGTTAATTGTTTTTTTTTTTTTTTGGAGATTTTTATATA
Source organism: Acomys russatus (assembly GCF_903995435.1). Taxonomy (NCBI): domain Eukaryota; kingdom Metazoa; phylum Chordata; class Mammalia; order Rodentia; family Muridae; genus Acomys; species Acomys russatus. Next base: position 38,065,111 of record NC_067160.1, on the reverse strand, counting down.
TGAATATTGTATTAATGATATCTGCTTTCTTCTCTTTCCTCTAACTCCTTCCTTGTCTTTCCCAACTCCATCTCAAATTTATGTTCCCTTATTATTTAATTATTATTGCTACAAACACATATGTTATAAATTTAATCTGCTGAGTCCATTTAGTTTTGCTTCTATCTATATATGCTTAGGGCTGGGCACTTAGTATTAGATAACCTGTCACACTCAGTTCTGGAGATGATTGATTCTTCCTCTCAGAAGCCATTAATTTTATATAGTTCTTCACCTAGGGATTGAGCCTTCTGAGATGCACCTCACCTACTTTGGCATGTCAACTGATAATTCTTATTTTCAGATTATGCTTTAGTACCAACAACATCAAGAAAAACAAGAAGAAGGAGTAAGTGGGCATGAGCAAGAAGAAAAAGAAAAACAAGAAAGAAGAGCAAGAAGAAGAAGAAATAGTAGTAGTAGCAGCAGTAGTAGTGATGGTGGTAGAAGAAGAAGAAGGAGAAGGAGAAGAAGAAGAAGAAGAAGAAGAAGAAGAAGAAGAAGAAGAAGAAGAAGAAGAAGAAGAAGAAGAAGAATTTAGACACTATCTCTGTGTACAAGTGCTGAGAAGTTGACGCTCTCAACACACCACTCCATGTTTATGCAGAAGATTAAAAGAAGCCACACCAAAGTACACTTTTTTGATTATCGATTAATTTAAAGAGATTATTTTGAGAAATTGCTATCACATTAGTAGCCTTTAAAAGCCTTCCTTTTATGAAGGGAATTAATGCATGTGCAGACATGTTATACTCCTAGAGTTCTCTGTGCATAAGAGAGCTCCCAGAGATACATTTTGTCACTGGTCAGATATTTAGAACATTTAGATTCATTGTATATAAAATGTAAATACTTGTTTACATTTATTTTATTGAGCGATGTGCTGATTTTTGTCAACATGCTCAAAGTAGTGTCACCATGGGAAAAATACTGTTAGTTAAGGAATCTGATATCAAGTTGGCTTGTCAGCTTGTTTGTGCCCCAAGAGAGTTGAGAATATGTCCCAAAGTAGAGAAATCAGGAAGAGACATAATCACACAGGAGACATGATAATACAGTATTACAAATGGAAGACTGCAATGGGAAAGTAGCTATTTTGTTTTTCAGTGAAAACAATAAGTGTAGCAGTCCATGGGTATCAAAATATTACTATTGGTTCATTAACTGTAGCACACTTTCTACACTAATGATAACTATCACTAGGAAAAACCATTTGTAACAGATGCAAACACTATCTGTAGTTTTTCTATTGATCTATAATAGTGATAAAATAAAAGGTTTATTTGACAAAGGCAAAACATATTTACAATGCTCAAACAGCCAGAATTTAATAGGAAGGTCTGAATCAAGTTTAAAATAAAAATGACACTATGCTGTACTGTGGATATCTTGCCAGTCCCGTCATTGCTATGGATTTTCTGCTTTCTACCTCAGTAGTTACCAATTGCTCTTCTCTTTTGATTGCTTGAATAACACCTTCAGATACTATGAAAGCTATTCTTCACAGAGAAGGCATCCCTCCACATTCTCTGTCCAAAGGGTGTGGTGTCTTCAGAAATAGGACCTTATCTTCAAATTCTGGGAGGCAACCAAAGACAAAGCCAACAGACTGTGTGTTGTTTGTGCAGGTCTCTTGGTCTCTCCTGACCAACAACTTAAGAAGAGATTTCTCATGTCTGGTATTGGGATTTTTATTAAGATGTCTTTGTCTCTATGGGGCAGCATGTCAGCTCAAGTGGCATAATTGTATTTAAACTGGGAGATGATATATACATAAACACGCATATGTGAAATTTTGGGTAAACATAAAATAATGATTACACATGTCTTTTTGAAACATTTTTAATGTTTATCCCTACTCAGTCCATCTTCCTCTATATTGCTCTTGCTCTCCTATTTTAAGCTCTAGACTCTGCATATTTTCCATTTTCTCCTTTACTGGAAGGAGGGCAATGCTCTGGCATTCTGTATTTTAGTTCTCTCCCCACAACACCACTTAGCCAGATTCCACTTCCTTGGTTTCTTTGTTTCCTTTTGGTTATATACTCAAACATAAATATTCAGTGCTTTGAGTAACAAATAGAGTATATGGGCTATTTGATTTTCTGTCTGGGTTACCTCTCTCACTGTAATAACCTTAACACATTACAATAGACTAAATTTCAGCATGGTCCTTTTAAATAAATCTTGAAATATCTTTGAATACTCTAGCATTAAGATCAATAAGATTCAGGAAATAATATTGATTTTTGTCTTTACATAATTAAGATTAAAAGACAAAGTACTATAAAAACAAAACTTTGCTCCTTGTAGGATAATCATTGGATGGCAAATTAAATAGACTATGCCAAAGCTTACAAGCCTAGACTTTCTGCCCCCATATGATCTCTGTTTTGCATATTATTTTGACTCTATAGCATAAATCTCTTTATAACTGTCTCTATTTTTTCCTTGACAGAAGGGAGGATTTGAGGGAAAGATGCTATATCTTGTTTATCTTTCAGTTCAAAACAACCAGCACAACATTGGACTTGAATATCTCAAAACAAAAACTTAGATTAATAAATGTGTGAATAGATAGGTGAGTAAGTATAGTGGCTTATTAATACATATGCGCTTAGCAGTTTCAGAAGTTTCTTGGTGTCTTCGGGAAGAGAAGTTTTATTAGTGGTATGTACAATGATTTGCACTTTTTCATTCCCATTTGTAAAAAGATGATTAGAAAGTGGCAGAAATATTCTTCTTAGATCATAAGGTCTATAATTATTCCCAAGAACAAACTATGGTATTAAATACTTACATAATATCATGTAGAAGATGCTGGCTTTGAGCCGGGCATGGTGGCACATGCCTTTAATCCCAGCACTCAGGAGGCAGAGGCAGGTGGATCACTGTGTGTTCGAGGTAGCCTGGTCTACGAAGTGAGTCTAGGACAGCCAAGGCTACACAGAGAAACCCTGTCTCGAAAAAAAAAAAAAAAAAAAAAAGATGCTGGCTTTAAACCGGAGGCATTTTTGTATGCACAGACTCATGTATATCAGTGTGGTACAATGCTCTACCCTGAGTTTATTTGAGCTGTTGAATTACCAAATACCTTGAGTGAAGCTTCATACTTAAGGTAGAAACACATGTAGGCAATAAGTGGAAATGGCTGCTGGTTGGTATCAACTCTTGTTTGGACCACACATTTATAGCAGGCTAGCTAACAAGAGTTTTCAGTAAAAAAGAAATAGCAACTCTCATGGCACAAAGCCCTGTTAGCATTTTACTTTTGTTTTATTTGTTACCATATTTGGCCAAAGTACATCACATGGCCACTGAAAAATTGTGACTATGAAGAATTACAATTTACTACAGAGATTGTGTTGTCTTATTTAAAACATGGAGGTCACCACAATGATGGTCACCCAACATGATATAGTGCCTGGCATGGATTCTTTGTGCTATTGTAATTATGGCTGAGGCACTAGGCTTTTTTAAACAATAAAAGAATCAAAAAATAAGTGAAAATAATTTTCCATTGATTCCTTTGTTTTCTGCTGGGAACAACTTTAGCTACTCAACTGGAATGATTTTCAGTCCAGTTACATTTGCTTAATTTAAATTGTTTTTTGGAGACATTCATGTATATGTACTGTGTTTATATAATAACTACCATGCTATTTAAAAGGTATGTAGTATGCATAATTTCATATCACACGCTCTCTCTATTACTCATATGTTATCAATAGCCTAGGACTGGTAACTCTTGGATGTCATTTGAGTTTCTTAAGTCTTTGGGGCTTTTATTCTTCCTACCAAGTATCTCTTACTTTTCCCACAGAAGGAATTAAATTACTTCATATCTTAGGTCTTTTCTGAGAAATTTTTCTTCAAACATATGCTGCATCTCCTCATTAGGTACTTTTCATTAATTGCCAGAGCATTCTTTATCACCTGTATTAGCAATGCTTACCTTGTAGAGTAACATTTTCACTCCACATCACCACAGGATCCTTCAAAGTAAGACTCAAGCTCTTTGGATCTTATGTTATAGCCTGTACTTCTGTTAGGCACCGAATAGATATTTTGATATTGTGTAGATTAATAATCTAGATAAATCATGCAAATCAATGCAAAGCTGCGAATCTTTGTGCCCTAAGAGCCTACGATAATTAATGTTTGATTTTCATTTAATATTTATTAAGCTTTAAATGAAATACTTATAGGTTTAATAGACTTTATTAATTTGACTTAACAAAGGATCTACCATATCCACTATTACTCCTAGAGAAAATAAGTATTGAGCTCAAAAAGTTCTTAACAAACAAACTTTTAGTAGTCAATCTATTTGTAAGTTGAAGGAGTCCTGGCTGTGCAAAAATCCATATGATAATTGCTTATCACAGTTAGATTCTCAGATGCCCCATTTTATGATTGAATAATCTAGATTACTGGGAATTGATTGGTCTCCTGCTATTTACCTTGGAGAGAGTAATAATGCATTTCTGAGCACAATATGGGAGTGGAAGAGAATTTTGAACATAGGTTTCTTAGGGAAAAATTGAATAGAATTAACTTATTTAAGAATATCTTGATTCTGCATGTAAAAGGTCATGATTTGCATACAGCCATACTGATATGGAAAATATTTTATAAAACTTAATTTATCCTTACTCTTGAGGCCAAAATCTGTCTAGAGAAGATAATTTAGTTCATAGCTTTGTGGTGTGTGCAGTCTAATGAAGTGATTTCTCATCCAAATTCACTTATTCTTAGTAATCATTAATAAAATGTAGTCTCTTTAGAATAAACATTCAGTTTGCAGAAATTCCCTCCCATTTATTGTTATTTATCTTTTGTAAATTCTGATGTGGAAACAGGAGCTCTTAGAAAAAGCTACACTGTTGAAAACATGGCCAAACAGACCCTCTCTTTGGTGATTACATTGTGGCCATTCCAACCTCTAATTTTCATGAAACTTGAGGATGTCTTGGTAATTTATGACCCCCTTTTTCCTACTAAAATCAGGGTTCTTCTATCCTCTTCTACAAAGTATGTAGTCTTCCTATAGGTACTGGTCATCTTAATATCCTTTCTATCCAATATCAGAGTTCTCATAGCCCTTTCTATCAATTGATCCTTAGTCGTGCTTTAGGCTTTAGGCTTCTTTTCTATTGTTTCTATCCTATAGAGGCTTGTAAGCCTTTAATAAGTGTTTGTGTGTCATGGCACAGAATGCATGTGCCCTCAAGGGAGCATAATAGCTATTACACATTACATATTCCAAGACAAATAAAGGATAGCTTGCTCCATGGTTTTTTTTAAGAGCTCAGAATCATAAAGAGGTTACTGTATACTGCAATTTCTCCCTGATTGTCATTCTATTTGAGATTTAAGGTACAGTACCTGTATCTAATACACACACACACACACACACACACACACACACACACACACACACACACACATTTTGGGTACAGAGCTATAAGGGAATGTTTTTCTGCCTCTACTTGTTTACTCTTAGGTATTTCCCTTTTTTCCTAAGTCTTCCTGTAAGCTTCAGAAGAATTTATTTCATTAGAGCATCCCCTCTGTTGTTTACCTGTGTGGATTTTTTCTCCATCAACTATGGTTCTTAAGAGAAGGGGAAAGCTGAGTAACACTACCAACCCTCCTTTTCCTAATTGACATCCAGTTCCTATATAAAATACATGCTGCAATGATAGAGAATAAGTCTAACCCAGCAGTCTGGCTCAACAGATACATGGAAAAGAGATCTCGATGATTTCTAATGGGTCAATAGTTACAGGGAAAAGATCACAAAGAAAGAAAGAAAGAAATCTGTAAAGAAACTTTAGATTTATATATATATATATATATATATATATATATATATATATATATATATATATATATTGCTAGGACACATGCATTATGAAAAACTACAAGTTGGATAAAATAATGAGGAGGAGCCAGAAAGTACACAATTCTCAAAGATCACACAAGGCAGGGCAATATTTCAACAGGAACTTTTCATAAGTCTCAGAATGTGAAGTTTCTTTTAATGGGTTTGATGTGTTATGTGTTGTTCGTAACAATTTCTTCTGTTAAAATATTTTTATGATTGAAAATTAAAAATGCAGAAAAGTCTCCCAACTGTTGTGAGAAACCAATAAATATGCAAAACTTTCCATAGTACAAGTGTCAAATAGAAAGAGAGACCTAATGTAAGAGCTAAAACAGCACCACAAATATGCACAAATATTTAAGGAAAAGTAGTAGGAACTAAAAAGCAAAGCCTAGCTTAAAACGAAATAAAAGCTGTTTCTGTATAAAGGAGATAAAACCAAAACAGCCTGACTGAATTCACTGGGATTACATGAGTGTAGATGCCCCAGATGATGAAAGTTTGGGACTTGAAGACACTGGAGTTATATGTAATATTATTAAAAATACAAAGGAAAGGACCAAGGACTGATCATATGGCAGTGACCCTGCAACATGTGGAATAACAAGCCAACATAAGAAGGACTGTAATTGAAGAATCTGGAAGACTTGGTAAATTTATTTCAAGAAATTATATTCAGTAGTTTTATTATTTGAATATGAATTGTAAATCCACTCACCAAAACACTGGATGACTTTAAAGATCTCTTTCATTCACTAAAATGTTTTCTTTACAAGTATGAATTTGATAAATTTGATAAAAAAAAATTTGATAAAAAAAGATTAACATGAGAAAATGTGACTGAGCATTGAAGCATCACAGTCAGATTCTAGAGAGTCGATTTAAAATAATCCTGGGAACGTCCCAGCATGACTATATACTCGCTCTTGGAAGATCTTTAGTTTGAGAATAACCTATGCTACATAGAAGTTTTAGACCATCTTGAGATACAATGTCAGACTCCTTCTCACAAACAAGAAGAAAGGGAAAGGGCAAAAAACTACAGAAGTGCTTCAAGCATCCAGGAAATATTTACAGAAAAAGAAACATAAATTATCCAGCCGATTTCTCCCTTAAATAGTACAAGCCACAAGAAAACAGGACAACTTCACAATGCTGTGAGAAAACAAATATATACATTGGAATGCAGAAATCACATAATTCTTCAACTGTAAAAATTAAAGAGCATTTTTTAGGCAAAAATACCCAATGTTGATTCATTTTTAAGAATAACTGTTCTGTGTAGAGTATAGGAAAATGTTTTTAATGGTAGAAAGAAACATCTATAAATGAGATACAAAGCAGAGAACGCTGGAAACAATCTCACTGAAAACCATCTCCTTCTAATGTAATGTGTAGACTCCTTCTAATGTAATGTTACTCTCCTTTCCCTCTCTTACTAAGAGAAATTACAGTGTTAGAATATTTTTGTCCATCGCTGTCATAATAGCCTTTTAGTTTTAAATATTCTCTCATTCCTAACCCCTGAAAAGAAAAATAAAGGAGCGGAATTAACCGGAAATGATTAACAGGTTGTATAAAGCCCATTTCTTCACACTGTAAATGATTACGTTAGAGAAAAGCAAATTGAAAAAACAAATATACAAATAAGAACTGAGTTTTCTCTCAGCATCAGAGTACCTATTTTGCAAAAGACAACGTCTGCAATGTCTGATTTCATACCCATGACCTGAAAAGACACAAAGAAACAAAACCTTATCTCATTAGTCAGCTAGTGAATTAATACAGTGCTATTATATATACACACAGTAAACACATGGCTGTTCTTTTATAACACAATGAAAATACACTCATAATAAAGTAGATACAAGATATGGACAGAAACGTTTGTAACCATTTTAAAATAAATATTTGTAGCTATATATACTATAAACTAAAGATGCCTATTGTAAACGCTATGGAACAGGACACTGTAAAAGTAAATAAAAAGAAATCATAAATCAAGACTGTTATAATATGCTCTCATCTCATTGTATTTAAAAATGAATATAATATTAGACATGTTCATCACAAAAATTGCACAAGAACCAATGTTCTCTCAAAATAAAACTATAAAAAATATAGAATTTAACAAAGCAACAAATGTGCAAAATTATACTACTGCAGAACGATCAAGTCCTCTGGAAGCGTGGTGAAAGAAAGTCTCAGCAGTTAAGAGCCAGTGATCCTCCCTCACATTACATTCTGAAAACAAATTACTTAATGTTCTGGTTTCAGTAGGACAATTTTGAGGAGAAATAAAGACCACACTAGTGGATAAATTAACTTGTAATAAATGTATCATTTTTCTTGTCATATTGAGTTTTATGTATCACCATTTAAAAGTTTTATCCTGAATAAATCAATGCTATATTTCCAAGTAAAATAGAACTCATGGACTGTGGTTCATAAGATTGATAAATAGTTAAGGACACATTCTAATTTTATCCTGGACTTGAATTCATTTCCCATGACCCACAAGATGTTTACATCTAACTGTCCATAACAGCAGTTCCAGAGGCTGACCCTCTCTTCTGATCTCTGAGGCACAAGGTACACACATGGTACACAAAACTACATTCAGACAAAACATCCATGCACATTAAAAAAAAATCATTGAAAAAATATGTGTTTTGAAAGTTCTATGCCAAGTCTATAACACAAGCTTTTGGAAACACACATTTTAAAGACTTCATGATCAATCTGTTGAAGCAAGTTCAAGTTTTAGGTTTTGAATAGTGGAAAGTTTAAGTCTATAAGATGGAGAGAAACATATGGATCCATACCATGCACAGGCACAACAACATCTACCACTTCTGTGTACAAATATGCAAATAATAATTAAAATGGGTATTTATGAGAAAAGGGCAGGAAATGAAATAGGGTGCCCACACTCCCGCATCTTAACATAGCCGTTCTTCGCTGTACCTTCCACTGGTGTCTATAAAAAGCATCTCAGCATTGCTGGGTAGCTTTATCAATACAGGTTACTACAGAATCATTCAAAAATAAATGTTAGGCCCTATGCCTTTAACTGTAGCAAATGCCATCCACTATCAAATGAGGAAGAAAAACATAATTATTTATTTCTAACTTATTGTTGTAACCAATAGTAACCACTTCACCAAGGTCCATTAAACAATGGCTGGCTTTCCAACTAATTCAGAGAAAATAATCTAGAAATTCTGTAATGCTTTGTTTGGTTATATTGCATATTGGCTTCTTCAAATAACTAGAAGATGCATACTAAAAATGTAGGATAATAGTAAATAAAGCAATTTGTTTCACAGTTCACTTAGATGGCAGAAGCTCACACCAGAATACATTTTAAAACTCATCAAAAATAAGCATATAAGAAGTTGGTAATTTCAATGTAACATCTTTTCATTTTAATATGTTCTTATTAAATTCATAAAAGTTAATGAACTAGAGATTAAGTCATTATGAACTCTATCCCAATTGTCTGTTATTAATGGCATTACTGTTATGATGCCAATGCAAAATATTTCATTTCTAAGTGCGTTCCTTCAGTCAGTCATGATTCCTTGTTTCAAATTTCCCACTCCAACAGTTCCTCCATCAGATTATGACTGTTGCTTCATTTTACGCTGTATGTTTTCAGGATTTTCAAAGCATTCATGTTCATACTCCATGTTCTAGATATAAAGTCTACAATTCCTATAATCTATGTTTAAGAAGGGAGATTCAGTGTTTTCCTATGAATTAGAAAAGCATTACTGACCACAACATTGAGACTCAGTGAGTACACATAAGTATCAGATGGAAAATGATGTTCTTCGAAATAAGACAGTTAACCCCCTCAAATTAGGTATCCCAACCTTTGCGTATCATTTTCATAAGTAATAATATTTAAAAATTACCTTTCATATGAAATAGAAAAATGGTTTTAGCTTGTAAATTTCAGAACCCTACCTTTTTTTTCATGGTTTATGAAAACAAAATCCATAACTTCCTGTGGGAAAATATGTATTTTGGAATGAATATTGAAAAAATCTATTAAAGAAATTTTATAACTCCAATTAGGAGTTACTGATTATGACCTTTCAGTACTTTACATCTAGCCTGGCTATGGTGGTGCATGGGTTTAGTCCCAGCATTTGGGAGGCAGAATTTGTCAAATCTCTGCGTTCAAAGCCAGCCTGATCTACAGAGTGAAATCCCAACACCCAGGACTAGACAGAGAAATCATGTCTCAAAAAATAAAATAAAATAAATAAAAATAAAAAATACAAGCAAAACCAAACTAAAACAAAACACTTCCTCTGACATAAACTCTGGTACCCTGTATTTAACCACTTCTTGGTGGGGAGGCCAGGCAGGCACACAGAGGAAGGGGAAGCAGGCTACCAGGATGAGACTTGATAGGCTATGGTCATATGGTGGGGGATGAGGTGTAGGGGAGAGGAATAGGATGAAAGGGGGAGGGGAAGGAAGCGGGAACCTGAAAGATACAAGTGAGAGGATAACAATTGGGATATAATCTGAATAAATTATTAAAAAATAAAATTTAAAAAGGAAAACATAAATTAAACAACACAAAACTTTTATATAAAGAGAGAGACAGATAGACAGAGACAGAGACAGACAGACAGACAGACAGACAGACAGGCAAGCAGGCAGGCAGGCAAGCAGGCACACAGACAGACATAGAGACACAGATACATCAAGTGCACATAAGACATTCTCTATACTTACCCTATCTTAACTATTGTTTTGCTTATTATCGAGGACCTTGACTCTTCGGTAGGAAACAAGAATTGCGGATTAAAAATTTTGCAGCAATGCATGATTATTTAGTAGCTCATCTGTTTAGTTACTACTTACAAATGGTTTGAATGGCTAAAGTAATTTAAGCTGGTTTAGAATGCCCAGAAGTGTTTAAATATTACATCCTTTTGCAATAATATTTAAGAAATCTTGAGATGAAATTGGAGAGGTCAAGGAGAAAGTACATTATTTGAAATTAGTTTGAGCTAAGGTATGCGTATCATCACTTTTATTTTCCTGTAAGTACTTAGAGGTATGTAATTAAGAATGGGGAATTTTGCTGAATTTCATAGCAATAACTATTTAAATGGTTTTTTATTCATCTTTGTATACTTAGATATGCTAAAGTAAAATTTGACATGAATAATATATCAAAGACAGTGCACACTTTCAAAGCTTAAAATAGTTGGAAGACCTCATTTGAATGCCCACATGCATTTTATTCTATTCTGAGAACCCAAGGAATGATCCTGGAGGCAACTTACTTGACTTTAGTATTTAAGTTCATGTCCTCTTGGCAGGATTAATTTTGTCCTTCTGGGCAGAGGCATTACAATATCATCTTTTATTACAGAATCATATGACAGTGTATGACATATCATTCATCAAATAATGAAATCGGGACTGTATTTGTAGTATAATCTTCACTCTGCATATAGAGTTTTTGTATCCGTCTACAAGATATCCTGGAGACAAATTTGATTACTGTTCTTCTAACAAGACGTTTAAAATAAGTTGAATTACATAGACTTGTACTTATGCCTTAAATGGCACTGTCGTATGTAATGTAAATAGAATAGCCATTGTGCTATACAACTGTATGCACAAAAGAAAGGATAACATTGGATTATTTAGTACCCAAAGGTTTAATGTATCTTTTTTTCTGGGAAGTCCCTGATGCAGCAAAAACATTTTCCTTGTTATATCAATAGTAATTATTATCTAAGTCAAGCTCACAAATTTTAAACTGAAAATAAGTTCATGTAATTTTAGTCCATATATGGTCCAGAATTCTTCATCCTTTGACCTTTACAGAAAGCATTTTTAGATGGGAGAACGAATTAAAGGTATCAATCCCTACTTTAAATATAATGCATACAGGACTCATTATACTAAAAACATACTAGGTTGAACCATACATCAGTTTTAAAAGAATGAATACAAATTTATGTGTAATAGATACATGATGGCTACTTAATGGAAGGTAGTGGTGCTGAGGCTGACCATGGGAAATGCAGAGAGCATGTCTTTCATGGTCTCTCAGTAGGTTTCTTAGTCATCTCACAAAACAGTATCCTGTTCTAGACTGAAAATTTCTAAAAAGCCTTGTAAAGTTATAAATAATAATGATTCCAGAATATTGATCACTATTCAATTCGCTTCTTTAGATCTGATTTTTTCTCCTTTACTATTCGAGGCTTTGTGTTGTCTTTTGTTGCTTGATGGAGTTATACATAACACTCTCTGTCTCGAGTAGAATTATTTTGATGATTGCCCTTTAAATCATAAATCAAATTTTTCTACTATCTATACCACTCAATCTTTTCGTAAGTACAAACACATTTGGTGAGACATGTATTTTTATCATGCTTTAATTCATGCAATTTTCTGGAGAGTTTTCTAAATTGCTTTGAAATATTCATTTATTTAATTTACCTCCTGAATGAATCCACCTCTCTCCTCTCCTCCCAGTCCCAACCTCTCTCCCTCTGATTCAATCCCTGACTAAAGGGGAGCCCCTTCCCCCACCAACCCACCCCAGGACATCAGGTGGCACCAGGACTGAATACATCTTCTTTCATTGATACCAGGGAAGGCATGGAGGTGGTGATCCAAAAGCAGGCAACAGAGTCCATGTCAGAGACAGTCCCTGCTCCTCTAACTAGGGGGCCCACATGAAGATTAGGTTGCCCATCAGCTACAGATGTGTAAGGGACCTAAGTCCAGTCTATGTGTAATCCTTGGTTGGTGCCTCAGTCTCTGTAAGCCCTCCTGGCCTGGGCCCAGGTTATATGACTCTGTTGGTCTTTTTGTGGAGTTCTTGTCTCCTCTGTGTCCTCCTTCCCTATCCCCGTGCCCTCCACCCTCCCCCCATGGCCCTAATGTTTGGCTGTGAGTCTCAGCATCCATGTCATCAGCTGCTGCTTGGCTCTCAGAGGATGGCTAAGTTAGGCTCCCATTTGCAAGAGTAGCAGAGTTCAAATCCTCATTTCCTCTCCTTATGAGGAGGGAGGTGGATACGATTGGGATGTAAAGTTAATTAATTAATTAATTAATTAATTTAAAAAGAAGGATAGATTGTCATTTGCTTCCAAAATTATTTCCAAATTTAAAAAAAAATGAACTTGCTCTATTTCTAAAGCTGATTATAATGACTTATAATGGCTATTTCCTTCAAGTTTTCAGATTTAAGTTATCACTGTATGGAGCTCTCTATTTAAATTTTATAAGTAGCTTAGGTGCTCAGAAAACATCTGTGTACCATGCATGGTCTGCTTAGAATAGCTTTTGAATGCTTTTTTCTTGTGCCATCTGTAGTCCAAACACTCATATTTACCTATTACTGATCATATTATCTGTAGTAAACTACTTCTAAAGCAGACCAAAACAGTGTGTATTTCCAGTCAGTTTGAGCCTTTTCCCAGGTGTCAGAGGACATTCCTAGGTCTGCCAGGCAGCCTTTTCCTTAGGCAATTTACATGATTGCAAATACCTTCTTTAGCAAAAACAGGAGGGAGTTGGATCACAATGTATTCATGGAAGTGTTATCACAAGATATTTCCTCTGGTAAGGCAAGTAACTTCAGACTTTGTTCACAGTTAAGGATGTGGTCTTCTCTGACAGTACAAGCAGAGACAAAGCAGATTTGGGAGACAATACCTTAGTGTCAAGTCCCCCACACTGGCTCTGTGCTTTCTCAATGATCAAGTCTGTCTCATAAGCTAAAATAATTGTTCTCTCTGATGATTTTAAAACTCTTCAACTCTAAATCAACATAAGGTATAGGAGTCATCATTTGGATGAAGTTGAGATGTTCTTAATTAAGTACTGATCCTTTTGTAAATCCTTGTAATCTGACCAACCACTCTCCTAAAGAGACAGCTGATCTACTTCAAACCCTCACAGAATTCTCGCGTAGGAAAATATAGCTTGAAAGTCCTAAATATTTTTGTTTACCAAAGTAATATTGGGTGTTAAAGAATTTACAAAAGTAGCAAATTTCCTGAGGAAGTCTCGGTCTCGTGAATTGCTTTCAAGGGCCAAGAATGTTCTCCGTGCCTTCAGCTTCTGCCTAATATATTCTTAGTTCCACCCCCTGGGTATTGCTCTTCACTGAGAGTGAGCAAGAAAGTAAGAAGTCTTTTCCTTTTTTTTTTTCAGACTATTTGGTTGCATAGTTGTATCTAAGTTGCACTTAGATTTTGGTATAATAGTTCCATTAGGAATTGTATGGTTTTCCCATGTATTTCATGAAGCTACCTCCATATTCATAGGGATACTCTAGGTACCTGGACCTTTATTCTTGTCCTGAATAGAGGATAGAAGTGACAGCCTCGAGGTTTGTTATAGTCTATGTGATTTATTCTCCAGGATCTGTGTAGTGCAATAGTAATCTGACCTCACCATTCTTTGGATGACTTAATTGTAAAATTTTCAATTTAAGAATGTTGTGGGTGAAAATGCTCAATTTTTCTCCCAGATGACAATTTCTTTAAAACGAACTAAAATTTTGAAAAAATCCTTTGCAATAGCTATACAGAAGCTTTTTTTGTTTTTATGAACTCTCATCTTTCAAATGATGTCCTTAATTCTTGGTTAAATTCACAAAGTTCTTTCCTATACCAACATCATGTAGGGTACTGCCTTTGCTTTCTTTAGCAATTCTAGTGTTTCAAATTTCATGTTAGGTCTTTGATTCACTTGGAGTTAGTTTTGTGCAAAGTAATGAACACTCATCTAATTTGACTCTTCCTCAGGGTGACATGCAGTTTTCTCAGCACTATCTTTTAAAATAGCAAATGACCGAAGTTGTGGGCACTTGCATTTGAGTCTTTGATTTTGTTCCATTTGCTTACATGGCAGTGCGTTGTGCTGGTATGGTCAGGACCAAATCATACTCTATTTCTCAAATTTTTGCAGTTAGACAAAAGCCAATATTCCTCAGGAACTTTTGATAAAAGGATCCATCCTCTTGATCACTGGCAGAGGACACATGACTATCTGTGGTATCTATTAGCATACAAAAGCATGTGCTGGCTTCCCGTGTCCCTCTGTAGGACAAGTTCCTACTAACACATTTCTCATGTGGGCATTCTAGCTCTCCCTACCTCCTCTGCTACCCTCAACTTCCTCCAGCTAACACCTCCAATCTCCTTATTCTCCTTATAACCCTGTTATCTCAGCTTTGGTCTCTCTTATTTGGTTCCTAACTCTGTATGATCTCTCAGTCTCCTTCCTCCCCTCTCTCTGTCCTCCCTTGTTCTTCCTTACCCCCCATGCCCTACTCTCTCTGCTCCTGTTTCTCTTATGGTCAAGTTCAGTCTGCTAATCTGATTCAGTATACTGCATCATCTCTTTGCTTTGGGCTGTCTTTTGGATGCCTCTGGCTTTTTTTCTTTCTCATATGTATATAAACATCTTCACTTTAACTATACCATAGAATAATTATGTCAACAGTTAATACAAATTTTATAGAGAAATAGATAGGTGAATAGATAGATAGATAAATAGGTAGATAGATAGATAGATAGATAGATAGATAGATAGATAGATAGATTATATCTTAAGTTTTGGAATGGTAATAACTTCAGCATTGTTATTTTTGTTTAGAATTGTTTTGCTATCTGGATTCTCTTTTGGTTCAGGTTAAATGTGAGGATAGCATCTTAATTACTGTTGTACTGCACTGAAAAGACATAACTATCAAGGCAAATCTTTTTGTTTATATGTGTCTGTATTTGTGTGTGTGTGTTTGTGTGTGTGTGTGTGTGTGTGTGTGTGTGTGTGTGTGTGTGTGTGTGTGTGTATTAGCCCAAAACAAGAGGCTTGGTTGTTTATTTTTTGTTCTTTCATTTTGGCAATGCTTCTTATTCTTTAGCTATTCATCACTCTGCTTTGAGATGCTCTTAGGGACAACTATTCCAATGAATGCTTTGAGTTTCTGGCTGCTGCCTCAGGTTCCAGCTGGTGCTCTGTGTTCTGGCAACTGTAGTTGCAGTCCTCTTTGCTGAATTGCTAGTTTGCTGTTTAATGCATCTGCTGAAATCCTGACTAAAAGAGTGGAATGGATCCAAAGAACTGACTCTTAAAAGATCTACTTCTCCTGTTCCCATTAACCTATTTTCTTTTCTACCTAGAGCAGGTGGGATGGGAGGGAGGTATAAGCACTGAATAACCACAAATAAAATAGTAATCTACAGGAAGAACATTATGATAGGCAGATTTGGGCCCAGGGGTCCCGCTCAAACTATGACTCCAGCCAAGAACAATAAAGGCCATAAACTTCAAACCCCTACCCAGATCTACCCAATGGACAGGACGTTCTCCACAGTTGAGTGGAGAGTGGGATATGACTTTCACATGAACTCTGGTGCATCATATTTGACCACGTCCCCTGGAGGGGGAGACCTGGTGGCACTCAGAGGAAGGATAGCAGGCTATCAAGAAGAGACTTGATACTCTATGAGCATATAAAGGGGGAGGAAGTCCCCCTCAGTCACAGTCACAGGGGAGGGGAGTAAGGGGAAAATGGGAGGGAGGGAGGAATGGGAGGATACAAGGGATGGGATAACCATTGAGATGTAATAAGAATAAATTAATAAAATAAAATTTAAAAATTTTAAAAAATAAATAAAAGATCAAAGCCTATACAACCAGGGTCAGATATAGGTTATATCTCTTAGAGCAGGCCTTAAAGTTAATTCTGTTATTATTGGTTACTTCTACAAGCTTTTTGCTACCATTGTTTTAGCATATCTAGAAGTAGTATACCATTGTATATTAAATGGTCTACAGCTGGCTTGGTATTTACATTTGGTAGCATGTTGGTACCTTCCTTCACCAAAACCACTAGAATGTAGATGTGGTGTCTCTATGTAGACATCAGGTCAACATCTTCCTGTTCAATGAGTTGTGTAGGTATTATCTTCTTCATTTGTGCCTTACTGTCAGTTTGTGGAGAGCAACCTATTGCCTTGGCAACAGCCTGGGTCCTTTGGGGTTTCGCATGAGACTGCTTTGGCCAATAGCCTATGGTCATTTGGGGCTATGTGTCACCCATTATTTGGTGATTTCATCTACATTTCCTTCATGTGTATACATACATATATATATATATATATTTTTTTTTTTTTAAGTTAGGAAGTATTAGGTTTCTATACTACCTCCTCAAATGGCCCTTAATTTTGGCTCTCCCTCACCATGTTCTTTTCCACAGCTCCTTCCCCCCTCCCTACTTGTTCTTCCTATTTTAGACCCTCCCCCTATATCCTTTTATTCTATTTCACTTCCCTAACAAGATCTATCTGGTCTCTAGTTCCTTACCCTATATCTACCCTCTGTGATTCTATAAGATATAGTTAGCTTATTGACTTAATAACTAATATCTATATAAAATAAATATTTATTTGCGTTTTTTTGTTGTGAAATGTTTCATTCAGGATGATTTTTCTAGTTCTAACAATTTGCTAGAAAATTTAAAGATGTTTTAAAATGCCTGAGTAATACTCTACTGTTTAATTGTACCCCATTTTCTTTATCTATTCTTCTATGTGGGACATCTTTCTAGGTTGTTCCTGATTTCTGATTATTATGAATAAAGCATCAATAAATCCAAAAGAGGAGAAAAGCTGAGAGGGACTATGTCTGGTACTGGCTATTAAAATTGCAAAGCCCATCCCCAGTAACACATTTCCTTTAGCAAGGCCACACCTATTCCAACAAGGCTACACAGTCTAACATTTCTCAAAGAATGCAAGGCATTCAAATACATAAGCCTATAGGGACCATTCTTATACAACCTACCATATTCCAGTCTGTGGCCCCCATAGGGTTATAGCCATATCATAATGCAAACTGTATTAAGTCTCAATTTCAAAAATGAAGGCTGGCAGATCTGGACCCAGAGGGTCCCTCACCAACAAACGGTGATACATTCAGTAAACTGACTCCCTGTTCAGATCTAGCCACGGTTGTGGGAGAGCAGGGACTGCTGCTGGCATGAACTCTGATGCCCCTGATTGGATTACATCCTCTTGGTGGGGAGGCCAGGTGGCACATAGAGGAAGAGGAAGGCTATCTGGATGAGAGCTGTGGTCACATGGGCTCCCTTCTGTCAGAGGTCTAGGGGAAGGAAATAGAGTAGAAGAGGGAGGGAGGGAGCGAGGGAGAGAGGGAGGGAGGGAGGGAGGGAGGGTTGTAGTAGATATAGACATGTTTTTGTTTTGATCCCAAGTGTGGGATAGGTATTAGATGTAAACATGTTCTTGTTTTGATCCCAAGTGTGGGATGCGGAACAGACTTGTGCGAGAACAGATGATGTTTATCCACTTAGAAGTCGAACCATTTCTTGGGGTTGCTTGGTTTTTGACAGCTGAAAAGCATCCTAGTACAGACTCTGAAACCATGTGTGTGTGTGTGTATATATATATATGTGTGTGTGTGTGTGTGTGTGTGTGTGTGTGTGTGTGTGTGTGTGTATACACATGTATATACATATATATGTATGTGTGTGTATATACATGTATGTGTATCTATGTATACATATATACATATACATGCACATACGCATGTGTGTGTGTGTGTGTGTGTGTGTGTGTGTGTGTGTGTGTCCAAAACAGGAGTCTGGGCTTTTGGCTTTTTGGGTCTTGGTATTGTTTAGATGTTCATCACTCCACTTCTAGATGCTCTTAGAGAGAATTACTACAGCAAAGACTTCAAGGCTTCAGCTTCTCTTCCAGGTTCCAACAACAACTTTGATAAAATTGCTGGTCTGCTGAAATCCTGCTGACTACAGCAAGGAAATTGCTCCCAGGAACTGAATTAAAAAAGGTCTACTTCTGTTCCCATAAACCTCCTTTCTCTCCTATCTAGGTTAGGTGGTTTGGAAGGGAGGTATAAGCATTTAAAGAACTCCAAATAAAGTAGATTTGGAAAAGATGAAGCCTACAGAGGGTGGGAAGGGGAAGATACAAGCGAGGCGATAACATTTGGGATATAATCTAAATAAATTATAATAAATTAAAATTTAGAAATTAAAAAACCAAAAAAGTTTAATATTTAATTTTGATAGTTAAATTAAAATTTTAATATAGTAATGTATTTTTAAAATCCCCATATCTATAACAGTCTCAACATTGCTTAAAAGTCCAGTGTTCAAAATCTCTTCTGAAACTTGTGATAATCTCTTAACTGTAAATTCAAAATCAAAAAGAAGATCACATGCTTCCATCACTCAATGTCACAGAATACATATTACTATTCCAAAAAAATAAAAAAGGAGCAGAGCGAAGAAATGCTGGACAAAAGCATGATCAAAACTCATTATGGAACATTCTAGATCTGATGTCAACGGGCTCTTCTGATCTCCAATTCCTTTCACATTTATTGACAAGAAATTTCACTTCTTGCGCTGGTTGCACATCCAGTCTGCCACTCTTTCTGGAAGGTATCCCACAGCTCTGGCATCTTTCATATCTTGAGGTCTCCAACAGAAGTCAGGCTTTATCTTCACAGTGTCATGCAATGGGCTTTTATGGGTCTTCATGCAGAGACACCCCTGGCTTCAGCAGCTTTCCTAAGCCATAGAGGGAAATTCTACCTTTTCTTGCATCCTTGACTCTAATGCCAGAACTACAGTACTGAAGCTGCCAAGCATTGCTGATAAATGAGGCACCATTCTTCAATTACATTTACATCAGCTTGCTGTTGTGGGTTGTTTCCTTCACTGCTTAAGCTTTTCTTTAATTCCGTTTTACAAGTTGGAAGAATAGCTGGGTAGAGTCTTGCCCTGAGGTCACCACTGCCTTTATTGTGTTCAACATCAGGCATTTATTTAAACTATTTCAAATCCTTGAGAACAAGACTGGTGTGGCGCCCGTGCCACTGCAGTACCACTGCAGTACCGAATCGAGGGTGAGGGACTGCGGATTTAACTCATGCACACAAACACACACAGGCACACACACAATAACACAGCGGGTCCTTCGTGCTAAGAGAGCAGCAGCCGAGGCAGCAGCCGCGGCAGTGGCTTATTATTCTTTTCTCCAGAGTTCCAAAGAGCCTTTTTATGGGCAGCAAAACAAGAATCCTCCTCCCAGGTGAAATCCCTCAAGGGGTGATTGCACACAGGAAGACAAGCCTCCAGGAAGGGAGGGGCGCGTTCTCAGAGCAGTAACATGACTAGCTAACCAAGATAAACACAGACATGGAAGCTGCTAGAAACAGGACATGAAACAGCAAGACAGGCAGGCAGCCCAGTTGGGCCTGGTTTCTACAGACTTGCTTCAAAATGGTCTTTGCTTGTGATAATTTTCTCCTCCTACTGTAGGTTTTCAATTCTTTTGTTCAGCTTATTCCTTTTCATTATAGATATCCATATAAGTGGTTTCTAATAACCAGAAGACACAGTCAATACTAGGCTGCTTTGAATCTCCTCTTCCAATGCTTTTCAAATCAAAACCTCTTTAATTTATCTTCAAGTAGAGTTTTAGCACAAGGACAAAAGTAGCTGCATTCTTTACCAAAATATCACAAGAGTGGTCTCTACATCACCTGCTAATATTAGTCTCCTCTGAAATCTCTAGAGCCTT
This sequence comes from Acomys russatus, assembly GCF_903995435.1. Taxonomy (NCBI): domain Eukaryota; kingdom Metazoa; phylum Chordata; class Mammalia; order Rodentia; family Muridae; genus Acomys; species Acomys russatus. The sequence goes on along the minus strand of NC_067160.1, from coordinate 38,044,546 downwards.
GATGTCTCAATTTACATTGCTCTCTGAACCATGGTATCACATGTTCCTACTAGTATGGCCCAATAGCTACCCTTTGCAGTCCAAAACTGATTTTCTAATTCAAAGTCCACAACAACAAACAACCTGGTAAGGCCCATCACAGCGGTATACTACTGCTGGTATCACCTTCTGTCTTAGTCACAGTTTTATTGATATGAAGACACATCATGACCAAGGCAACTCTTAGGAAAGAAAACATTTAAATGGGGCTTGCTTACAGCTTCAGAGGTCAGCAAATTATCATCAGGGTGGGGAGCATGGTAACAGAAATGTATAGTATCTGAGAGCTACATCTTGATCCATAAGGAGAGAGAGAGAGAGAGAGAGAGAGAGAGAGAGAGAGAGAGAGAGAGAGAGAGAGACAGACAGACAGACAGACAGACAGACAGAGAAAGAGACACAGAGACAGAGACAGAGACAGACAGAGACAGAGAGACAGAGAAACTCAGCCTGGCACTGTCTTTGGATAACTCAAAGACCACATTTCCTCCATCAAGGGCAGATATCTTAATCCTTCTCAAATAATGTCATTCTCTGGTTATTAAGCAGTCAAATATTTGAGCCTATGATTGTCATTCTTATTCAAATCACCACAGATATTTTTCCTATTTCTGAAAAGACATCTTTATTGGGATTCCATTATAGCTGTAAATAGCTTTGATAAAATGAACGCTCATATTCATGATCTTAATTCTACCAATCCATGATCTTTATAAAGCAGAATCACATGTAATGATGAAGAGAAACCTTGCCAACTATAAAGTTTCTCATAGAATATATAAACAACTCAAAATACAAAGAGTCAATGTAACAAATGACTTGTTAAAAATTGGCCTGAGACATAAAATGAAAGCTCGCAGAAGAAGAGAAAAAGAGGGATAAAAAGAACATGAAAAATCAATGTTTACTGCTGCAAGAAATTAGATAAATGAAAATCAAAGCAACTTTGAAGCTTCATATTACACCTTTGTCATTGTCAAAATAGCAAAGGCCAACAAAATAATGAACCACAATTGCTGAGGGGTGGTATGGAAACCCTTCTGAGATTGCAAACTGATCAGACACTCTGGAAATCAGTGTGGACAATTCTTAAGATGTGACAAATAATGTGCTTCATGAACCAGCTATACCACTATACTCAGATAACTCAACATCATATTCCACAGAAACTTCTTACTCTGTGTTCATTGCTGCTCTATTCATGAGAGCTGAGAATGGAAACAGTGTAAATGTCCTTCAGTTTATGAATGGATAGTAAAAATATGGGACATATATGGTATAGAATATCATTTGGCTGTGAGGAAAAATAAAACAATGAAGTTTGCAGATAAGTAGATAGAAATAAAAAATATACTAAATGAGGTAAACCAGGCGCAGAAAAATGACTTTACATGTTCTCTCTCATTGGCATCTCCTAGCTACAGATGTTCAGATATGAGTGCATATTCTGGTGTTGTGGGGAGCCATGCTAAATTCAGCCATGTTAGAAATCCTGTGCTCAGGCTGCATGGTGTGACCTTCAAGTTGTTGACCTTTGCTGAAGGAGGTCTTGTGTTCAGGCTTTCTTTGGGTTGTTTGCCTTTGAAAAGAAATAAGGAAGTTCTTATAGGAAACTACCCAGAGGAATAAGGAAATTATTATAGGGAACTACCCAGAAGAATAAGGAAGTTCTCACAGGGAACTACTCAGAGGATTGTATTTGTGCCTGGGGGCTAGGGGAAGTAAGATTGTAATAGAGCTTGTGGCTTCCTTGCTATATAAACTGTACTCACTTTTAATAAAGTGGGCCTTGTGATTGGAATCTGTCTTGGCCTCATACCCCATGTGTCTTTGTGTCTTCCAACTCGCACTCCCTCTTTCAGTTGGACCCTGTTTGTTATGTCCGCAGACTGGGGCATGGTGTAACAGCAGAAACTAAGAAAGTAAAAAGGGTCCTTGCTAGGGTGGAGGTTGGGGGAACAGAGTATAAGTGTTCTGGTCAGGGAAATTGAGGTAAAGAGAGGCTCTAATTAGATATAAAAGCAAGATAAATACAGATAGAAGAGGATAAAATAAGAGTAAGGCATTCTGAAACATTCATAAGAAATCATACTATAACTATCTTTTACGAAATAACCAGTAATACATTTAAGCCTGTGGATAAATAATGTATAAATACTTTAATGAAATTTTGTTATCTTAGAGGTCAACTCTTCCTCCAAGAGCCAAAGTTCATCTAATAATAAAACCAACACCAAGCCAAGCTAGGTGGAGCATGCCTTTAAACTCACATCTCGGGAGGCAGAGGCAGGTGGATTGCTATGGGTTTGAGGAGAACCTGGTCTACAAGGTGAGTCTAGGACAGCCAAAGCTACACAGAGAAACCTGTCTCAAAAACAAAACATAACAAAACAAACAAACAAAAAAGAAAACAAAACAAAAACCAACACCAGGCATGAGAAGGACTCTTTCGAGGTGTTTGTAAGGCTTATCCAAGATATTCCTACATCATTACGGACAACTGTTATTGTCCTTGGTTGTTAAGTCCCTATAGAAGAAATCATCATGTACTTTATACACAAGACCCAGGAGCCCCTGCATGCAAAATGTCCCGAATGCCCTTCCCTGAGGACTACACTTCATAGGACAAAAAGTCATCAGTGCCATGAAAGATTCCAAAGGGAGAAAGTAGCCTACAGTCTTTCACAGAAAGAATGTCTGTTAACTAGAACAATGACAAAAGTGGCATGAAAAACCTTAAGGCTACAGTAGTGACTCACATACCTTAGCAGTCAACTACAGTTCTCTAAGTGGACTTAGTCACCCAAACAAGAGTGAAAAACTGCTTGGAACAAGAAACCTACCTAACTTTGCTGGGCTAGTTTATTCATGGATCTTGGAGGAGAACTTATAGCCACCACTTTTCTAAACCAGCAGAAACCATAACTACATTCTAAATATTTGTCCTTATACCCACAGATAAGTGTAGTCCTTAGTCCTCATCAAGAGAAATCTTTATTGCATCAGACAACACCCATTACAGAAAGCCATAACCAATCAAATGCACAGTTGTGGAGACCTGCCTCAAAGGATGCAGCTAAAAGACACTCCTGCATCTAAGGTTCTGGGAACATTGCATAAGAGGGGACAGGAAGATTATAAGAGTCAGAATATCAAAGAGTTTGCTGGGAAATTTTTGTCTATTACCCAGAAGGTCTCACTAACTTTACCTAGTGTGAGACAAACAAACACAACAACAAAAGACATGGCAACACAGATATAGAAAAGGCCGCAAGGTCTCAAGCCAATACTAAAAACTACAGGCAACAAAGAACGGTCAGAGGAGCAAAAATAGTATTCTCCAAGGAAGAGCACACCAATGAACTATCCAGTAGCAAATGGTCAGCCCTAGAAACATAATAGAAAGACTGAGCAGATGGCATTTATGTATTTAGGAATGGTATGCATGTATACACACTCACACATATATGAGTGTAAGAACACTTAATGAAAACAAGAAGACAAGAATTTGAAAGAGCAAAGAGTGGTATGCATGAAGACCTGGAAGGAAGAAAGGAAGGGGGAAATAGTGTAATTATATTATCTTATGAAAAATTAAGATAAGTAATAAAATATCCTTCTCCATTTGAAGACCAAGAGGAATTCAAAATCATCAGCCCTAATTTATTGCTAGCTGATCATTTTTACTTCAATTTGTCTTGTATGATGTTTTTCTGAAAGTGAGAAAGAGCAGTAAATATCTACATTGTTTTTCTAGAGATAGTTAGCTACACAATCAAGTTAACAGCTTGAAAATCCTTTCTTACACATTCACATAGGAGGTAGTTGTACTAGGCACTCTTCTGATCCATTGCCAGGATTCTTTTTACTCTTTGTTCTGTTAACTCATCACCGCCGGCATTGTCTGCATCTAGAGTTTTACTGGGAGCCTCTTCAGGTTACTTGGGCATATTCTCTGTTACACTCCTTATAGTCTTCTTGTTTGTACTCACTCTCTGGTTTTTACTTTATGTCCAATTCTATAGATATTTCAAAATAAGCAAGCCTCTTTTAAGTGTCAATGTTTAAATGCACTATTTCCCTATTTCTGTATAACATAATCCACAATATTTTTGGCTTAAAGTGACACGTTTACCTTTTCATATTTTGTGGAAGTCAGGAATAAGAATGTAAATGAATTAGATTAGAAACTGTTACTCATGCCTATGCAAGCTTCATCTGGGCTTCTTTATTGCTTGAAGAACCGGTAGAAAATAAGAACACTTTAGCACTCCTTTGGGTTATTTGTAAGAGCCATTTTCTTGAGGATAGCGCACAGAGAATTTCAGATTGAGAAGCAGCTGTTGACCTAGGTTAATTTTATCACTTAGAGAACATCACACTCCTTCCCAAGGAAGAAACTGTTTCTGTGTAATCACCCATCACCTATGGCTCTTACAATCTTTCTATCTCCTCTTCTGCGTGGATTTCTGAGCCTTGAAAGGGAGGTTTGAAGAAAACATCTTTTGTAGGACTGTTGGCTTCAAAGTTTGTCACTCTCTGTAGATTTTTGGCGGGGGAGGCGTATCTTTGTTAATTCTCATCTGTATCAAGAAGAAATATCTCTGCTGCATATGATCAAGGCACTGGTATATGATTATAGCAATAGAACACTAGGAATCATTTTATTGATGTCTTGATTTGGGGAAATAGTAGTATTAAACTTTCTGTTAGGACCATGAGCTAACTAGTCCTAGGTTAACTGGCCACTTTAGCAGTGTCAGGCATGGGTTTTGTTTTATAGAATAAGGCTTCCGTCCAATCTAAAAATGGTTCATTATTGCTGTAGCATCTGTGCCTCTTTTATACCAGTATATTGTGTAGATAGGCTGGTGTTGCCACTTGTAGTCCATAGTAGAGTGTGTTTCAGTGGAACTACTGCTGACATAAAGCAATGGAGATGAGCTAAAGGGCAATGTCCAGATGGTAGAGGGGAAAAGCTAAACTGGGTCTGCACTAAGAGGTTACTTTTACAATTAAGCTTAGTTATTTTGAGGTTTAGTTGTTTTTATGTCTAGAGAGATGTTTTTGGGTTGATAGAGATGAGACGTGATAGATATCGATTTTCATTCAGAGTTGTAGACTCACCAAGATAGGAAAGATGTTTTCCTTCAAGGTTGCCAAATACAAATAGGCAAAACACTATGAATGTAACATTTATATAATTCCTAATAGTTTCACGGTCCTTTTTGCTGTATGTTGTTTATTATATATGTGTGTAATAATATAAATGTGTATGTAGAAGTAAAAAATATAATAAAACAAAAATACATTAAAAATTAAAAAAGAAGTGGAGTCCCCAGAGAGTGGAGGACGTAGAGTCGGAGGAAGGGTTTCTGCAGCCAGGCTGAAGTAGGACAAAGAGTAAGCTTGGAGAGCATCTGTCTTCCCACATGTAGGTGTTAATTGTTCATAAATAATTCAATTTCACAACTAATTCAGGTAACCTTCATGCTAGCAGCTATTGAATAAATCCAAAGTCCTTCACAGAGACAAGTCACTGCTTTGTGTGAGATTGTGCAAAGTACATTCTAGTGGTTTTGAGGTTGCTACAGTTAAAGCTAATATGGGTCTAAAACAGCTTGTTTTCTTATTGAAGATTCACTTGCTAAGCCAGTTCCTTTGTTGAAGACTTTTGAAAGCAGGAAAAAAGATTCCGCTGAAAGAACAGAAAGGTACAGATGCATGGTTGCCAAATGCATTCTAATCTGCTTATTTCTGTTGCCTTATGCTTAAATTATGTCTTCTCTTATATGGTGATTTAATATCACTTCCTGAGAAAACTTGAACCCAAGCCTTGTCTGTTAATTTTTGGATAAGTTCTTTGATGTCACAATGTTATCAATATATTGGGCCAAAATTATTTGAATGATAATAAGTTATACTGGATCACTGTACAACAATATTTAGGATAATGTAAGTCTACATAATATCATAGTGCTAGAGTATAAAAGTGGGCAGGAATATCAACTTGAAGAACAACTGACAAAGATTTTGATGCTTTACCAAAATACTCCCCCACACTTACTTGGTAACTGAGAACAGAAAAATCTTCCTTTGTTACTACAATGATGTGTAAGTTCAGTGCTCTGACACTGATGGGATTATAAGACAATGGGCTTGTGATAAAACCATCTTCTTGCTTCTTTTGACATCCATGACATTCTTAATACAAACATCCTTTGTTGCTCATCAAGGACTCATAAGCATCATTTCATTTCTTTGCATAATCACATTATTCCCTCAACCCATAAATCTGTACATGGTGATTACAAGTCTTGCTCATCAATCCAAATTCCTTTTCACACAAGCAATATTTATTGAATGGATCAAGGGAACTATCCTTTAAACAAAAATGGGATTGGCTAGTCACAATTAGGCCATTTATACGTATACGTATAAAGTTTCTTTTCTTCAAAAAAATGAGAAAATAAATCTTCAAAGTGATTTATATTAATGTAGACCTGTTAATGAGCAACTATGGTACAATTTCTCATAACCTGTGTGACTTTGTCACTTAATACAATTTACATAATATTTTAAGGTCCATATTTTTGGAATTATCATAAAAATCACTTATGATGGCAAATGCCTTTCTGATTTTGACACTTTCTACTATTTTCCTATCAGTTTTAGTAAAATATTAGCAGATTTTCTTTGGGTTGCTACAGCATATATTATGATATTTTAATAAATATATCTATTATAACTAAAATAACAAATAGTATACAATAAGGCATTCTGCTGATCCAACATTTTTTTCAGGATACATAAGGACATTTGTTTCTGAAACCACTGAGTAAAATGTAATCTGATAAATTAAAATTTTCATCAAATTTTAGTTAAAGTAAAATAAAAATTTTAGGTACTGAAATTACATAAAAAACATGTTAAATACATAGTAAAGTACATTGAATTGTTAATTTAAGTACAAGTAAGCTACTAAATTCTATAAATGTTGATATTGAATGACTTTCCTTGATACATTTTCAATTATGTGTTTACACTTTAGAGGTTGTGATGGTTACTTTTATTTGTCTCTTATCTTGGATACATTGCTCAGTTATTTAATCAGAATTGTCTATATTTTGTGATAGAGATGTTTAGGAAAGATAGCAAACATTTACAATGACTTTTCTTTAGATAAGAAGTGTTTTTTTAACTAAATATTTTTTATTTTTACACATATATATATTATTACACACATATATAATATTATATATATACACATACATGTATATATAATAAACTGCTAACCTCCTGATATACTCAAGTAATCAATTTTATGCTTCTCAAGTCTGTGATGGGGCTGAAGACCAGGTAGTTTAGTTAATTAGTATAATTAATCTTAGTTGTTTAGGGGTTAAGATGTTTTTAAGTTGATAATGATGAGATATGATACATACTGATTTACATTCAGAATTTTAGACACACCAAGATAAGAAAGATGTTTTCTCAAGTCTGTCAAATACAAATAGCCAGAACACTAAGAAAGTAACATTTATATACTTCCTGATTGTGTCATGGCTCTTCTTGCTGTAGGTAAGCACTGTTAACTATCAGAAATGATGACTGGATGACCTCATGAGTCAGCCGTAGGTTGTAAGAGCATAGCTGAGAATTTTAAGAGAAATTGTCCTAAATACAGAATTCTTCTGACTATAGTAACACATCATCCTTACTGAAGACTAGTTCAGTGGTTCTGTACCTGTGGGTCACAACCCCCATGGGCCTAGAATGATGTGTTCACAGAGATCACCTAAGAGCATTGGAAAATACAAATATTCACAGTACAATAAACAACAGTAGCAAAATCACAGTTATGGAATAGCAAGAAAAATAAGTTTATGGTTGGCACTCACCATAACATGAGAGTGGCAGCATTGTGAAGGATGAAAAGAACTGCTCTAATTTGACATCCTATTGTAGAAAAATTTTTGAAATTTTTAATTTTTACTGTTTCTTTTTTACCATTACTGAAACTCTGTGTCCTTCTCTTTCAGAGGAAGGGCAACAGGTTACCAATAAGAGACTTGATACCCTATGAGCATATACAGGGAGAGGTAATCCCCCTCAGGAACAGTCACAGAGGAGGGGAATAAGGGGAAAATGGGAGGGAGGGAAGAATAGGAGGATACAAGGAATGGAATAAACATTGAGATGTAACAAGAATAAATTAATTAAAAAATGCTTTAAAAAGTCTTTCTCTTTCTTTATGACTTTCTACTATTTTACATCAATACACGGTGATTTTTTTCTATAATATTCTCCATTTGATTATTTGTGTGTGTGTGTCTCTCTCTGTGTATGCGTGTGTATGTGTTTATGCAGAACAGATATAACTGAATAAATGTCCAGGGACATACAACCACTAGTTAAAGTGGTCGGCATTTCAGAATCCAGCTTTGACAATTTGAGACATGATAAATTCCCAACTCCAATCTTGTCTTGCCTTTCCCTGTGGAAAAACAGAGACCCAGTCATGTTGGAAAAGGTGGAAACACAAGGGCAGGGGAAACTCATGATTTGAGATTTGTAGTGAATTCTTATTAATTTGTTACCCAGAAATCTACCTCAAATAACAAATAAACATAATATTGCAATTTTTACTGTTATTACTACTTCTTCCCCTCATTCTTAGAGTGTTCAGTAAAGATATCTGCCATCTCAAAAAAATGTACGGGGAAATAATGAACCAATATATAAGTAAATTTGTCTATATGTTGTAGATGTTAAGGAATAATTATATTACTATTGTAGCAATAAAGTTTAAAATGCTAAAGAAGCAATTTATTTTTATAAAACTATAAATGTTATTGAAGTGATAATTTAGAAATGCAGAGTGATGCCTCAAATTCTGAATTCATGAGGGAATGTGGGTTGTTGACATGGCCAAGCCCATGCCGATGATTCTATAGTCAGACACATATGGGGATAAAGGAAAATGGTAGTGCCTTGTCTTTTCTTCTCTGTGTTGATGTTGACAATATGGACAAAAAATGGTCCACCATAGCTTTCTCTACTCCAGACTTCTTTCCTACAGAGACTGTTCCTACAAAGTTACCTAAGCCTGTGTGCTCAATCCGTCTGTATAAGATAAGCCATGCCTCCTTATTTATCTGTATATAATAACCTCACCTCCTAGTTCACATGTATATAATAGTCTCACCCATTTTTAAACTGTATATAATAAATACAAGCTTCTGCAGGCTATGAGGTTTCTGCATCAGATATCCTACAGCACGAAACCTCAGCTTTTCTTTACGTGTACATGTTTGTCCTTTCTTCTTTCTCTCCCATGCCCAATTCAGGGTCATACCTGGAGGTTTGCTGAATATAGCAGAAGATATTTGGAGAAAACTTCAAATAGATGGCTTATACCCTAATTGAGTTGCACATATCAAATGTGTGAGAAAGAGAAGTTAGAATCTCAAACATGCAGCCATAGGTGACTTTGTCACTTATAATACATTACCGAAGTTAAGAGAAATTGATTCTCTTTTTTTAGATGATGGTTATTAATAACAGTTTCACTCCTCCTGTATCACTTTTTCCTACTTCCTCCCCAGTCATCCCACCAGCTCTGGTTCCAGACAGTTGTATAAGACCTGAAGAAAATGTGCTTAGAGATCTTTAGTTGCCATACTATAAAAAGCATGTGACATACCTGTACTGTGTGCGTGTTAATAGGCCTTTTGCCTTTCTACATTGCTTTTTTCAGTGTCACCAGCAGCAAGAACTTCAAAACTTCTGATCTTTTCCAAAATTATGATTTTGCTAGATTTGAATGTGAGCAAATCTACAAGTGAAATATAAGCACAAGTTCTATACAAAGATGAATGTGTAAATCAAGAAATTAAAACATGATGACAGACGCATGAAAATTTGAAGAACTTTGGTTTCTGATGGATTCCTATGAATCACTGGAAAAAAGATGAGCATCTTATGTTCCTTCACTGGTTATGGAGCTTGCCCTTGCCATTTGTAAATGAGTCTGTGTAGGTTTCACCAGTTGTCTTAGTAAAGATGGATAATTTGTTCCTCTGAGAATGTTTTGTGGTTTCCATTGAGAGAAGGCTAAAAGACTGATTCACACATTTGCAAGACTCAGTGATATAATGCACGTGAGTGCACTGTTCTCACAGCATTCAATACACAAACTGCCATGAGGTAAATTTTACTGTGGCTTATTTTCTCATGCAAATAAAGTCTATTTAGTGAAGTAGGGTATCAAAGTAAGGCATTCACCCTAAGGCCTACAGCCCAAATTATGGTTCATTTATCAAGAAACAGTATATTTTCAAACACACACAGACATACTCAGAGAAGTAGACTTATGCATCTTGAGTTTTTCTTGCTCTTAAGCCTTGCTCATTTAAAAAAATTTAAAGCCATCATTATGTGCCTTTATGTTTTTGATCTCAACTCAGGTTTTATATGTCTGCATCCTCCATCTCATGATATCTCAGTATCAGATCATCAATTACATCTCGTTATCATTACATTTAGCTATAATGATGCTGCAGACTACCTGAACTATTACTCAGTTTGTATGCCAGTAAAGAAATCATTAAAAGACTACTAAATAAAGACAGGCATGGTGATACATGCTGGTAACCTCAGCACTTGTGGAGGCAGAGGCAGACAGACATCCATGAGTTCAAGGCCAGCCTGGTCTATAAAATGAGTTGAGGACAGCCAAGGTTGCACAGAGAAACCCTATCTCTGAAAAACACAGACAAACAAGATATCTAAATAGAAGTCACTTTTCTCTTTTATATGTATGCGAAATTATTAACTAAAAAGTTTGTCCAAAAATATAAATTTCAAATACTTACACTTTTCACTATTTTCTCATATGTTACAACTGTTAGCCATTCTTTTCACATGTCCGTCTTTCTTTATAAAAAAATCAGACTCCAAAATAGGACTTCTAGAGATGTTTCTAAAATCCTTTCAAAACAATACAAAGATAAAAGAACATTAAAAATACATTGAAAAAGGACTAGAAATGATGATAATGAGTGAGTTAACTCAGAAGCAGAAAGACTCAAATGGTATATATTCACTTATATCTGCATACTAGCCCAAGGGGCATGTCCCACGAAAGCCTTCACTTACCAGGACCTGGGACAGAGGGGAGGACATCCTATTGGGACTCTAGATGAGAGAAGCATGGGAGAATGACAAAGTAGAAGGATCCAGAGGGTCCTAGAAACCTACAGGTAGAACATTATGATAGGCAGATTTGGGCCCAGGGGTCCCGCTCAAACTAAGGCACCAGCCAAGGACAATACAGGCAGTAAACTTTAAACCCCTACCCAGATCTATCCAATGAACAGGACATTCTCCACAGAGGACTGGAGAGTAGGTTATGACTTTCACACATACTCTGGTGCCTAATATTTGACCATGTCGCCTGGAGGCAGAGACCTGGTGGCACTCAGAGGAAGGATAGCAGGCTACCAAGAAGAGACCTGATACCCTATGAGCACATAAAGGGGGAGGAAGTCCCCCTCAGGCACAGTCATAGGGGAGGAGAGTAAGGGGAAAATGGGAGGGAGGGAGGAATGGGAGGATACAAGGGATGGGATAACCATTGGGATGTAACAAGAATTATAAAAAAAAAAGGAAAAAAATCTCAATGTAAGGGTGCCATTTCTATCCTTATCATCTATTGTCATTTTTACGAAACAGCTGAATTTCAAATATAACAAAAGGTTTCTCAAATTTAATGGTCATGTCATTCTATTTGATTTTCTAGGATCTGTTAGCAAAGACTTGGAAATATAACTTAGAGTAATGTACACTGGATAACTTGATGTTACAGCCAATATCTAAAAGCCAATCTACTTACATCAGATAAATGGGTCAAATTTTCAACCTAGTAGTTATTAAATTTTGTATGAGTGTTGATGCTAATTATATACAGGGATTTAATTTTGTTACATTAAATGGCTTTAGGATTCATCTTTTCACTGAAAAAAAAATCTTTGTTTAGGTGTTTTACTGTAGAATATGGAGAGAAGGGCATGAATTCAATATCCCTTACTACTATCACTAAGCCACTCAGAATTTAATCTCAATATTCATCTATATCTTCATGGAGAAGAAAGTGAGTTAAGTTTAGCTTTGAATACCAAATATTTTCAAAAACATGCACACACACACACACACACACACACACACACACACACACACACACACAGAGAGAGAGAGAGAGAGAGAGAGAGAGAGAGAGAGAGAGAGAGAGAGAGAGAGAGAGATACCTTTTAAAACCATGATACTATATTAACATACATAATCAAAATTCTGAACATGGCTTACTTTGCCAAGAAACTACTGATTGTTTTCTGGAGCATAATTGTACAATAACATATTAAGAACCTAAAAATACAGAATATGTTTGCCTTCTAATGGTCAATGTCTCCTCAGAACATGATTGTGCTTTAATATGTAAGTTTTCAGTCACTGTAGTATCTTGCAGGAACGTGAACACCAAATTTCAATGTTACCCAAGCCTAAATAAAATATAAACATATGAATAATAAATGGAACGGTCAACAACAGCATCTTAGAAACACAACTCCTTGATAGCAAGTGTCACATTGACAAATTCATCTGAACAAATTCAGTACATGCTGGCGAGGATTTGGAGAAAGGGGAAGACTCCTCCATTGCTGGCAAAGTGAAAACTTGTATAACCACTTTGGAAATCAATCTGTTACTTTCTCAGAAAATTCTATATAGTTCAACCTCAAGATCCAGCTATACCACTCCTGGGAATATATCCAAAAGATTTCCCGCCACACTACAAGGATACTTGCTCAACTTTGTTTATAGCAATTTTATTCCTAAGCCAGAAACTGGAAACAACCGAGATACAATGGAAGAGTGGATAAAGAAACTGTGGGACATTTACACAATGGAATACTACTCAGCTATTAAAAACAAAGAAATCATTAACATTGCAGGCAAGTAGATGGTACTAGAAAATATCATCCTGAGTTGTGTAATCCAGACCCAGAAAGACATACATGGTTTGTACTCACTTATAAATGGATATCAGCCATAAAGTACAGGATAACCATGCTACACAATCCAAAGACACAAAGAGGCCATGTAACAAGAAGGGTCTAAGGGAGGATGTGTTGATCTCACTCCGAAGGGGAAATAGAACAGACATCAGAAGTCAATGAAGGTAGGGAACTGGGTAGGATGGAACTTGGGCCCATGGAGACTCATAAAGACTGACACACCAATCAAAAATCATCCATGGGCTGGACCTAGGTTTGCTACACATATGTAGCAGATGTGCAGCTTTGTCATCATGTGAGTCCCTTAACAAGTGAGGGCTCTCTCTCTCTCTCTCTCTCTCTCTCTCTCTCTCTCTCTCTCTCTCTCTCTCTCTCTCTCTCTCTCTCTCCTCTCTCCCTGTTGCCTGTCTGTGGATTCTTTTCTCTTAGCTTGACTGCCTTGTCTGGTCTCAGTGCAAGAGAACTGACTTAATACTACTGAGACTTGATGTGCCAGGGTGGGCTGATACTCATGAGGTACCTCCCCTTCTCTGAGGTGATGAGGAGGGTGGAATGGGGAGAATGGTGTGCAGGTGGGACTGGGAGGAGAATAGGTATGAGTGTCTGTGATCAGGATGTAAAATGAATAAATTAATTAATGGGGAAAAAGTGAGCAATGTCAAGGCAGTTTCAGAAAGATGTGTGACCTTGTAGTAACCATGTTCTACTTATCTTCTTTGGTTTGCATCTACAATTGCCAAAAAAAAAATTAAGTCTCATATGATCATTATCACCATTCTGGGAGTACCAATAAATTTAGTTATTAAAAACAGGCATCAACAAAAATTCAACTGACAAATATGTTTTGGCATGTGTGTGGCAAAGGGGAACAGTTACATACTTATCATGGGACTGTGAACTAATGGAAACACTTTGGCAATCACTTTGGTGATTGCCCAAAGAATTAGAAATGATACTTTCATGTGTTTCTGTTAGATCACTTCTAGGAAGATACCCAAATTATATCTTAACAAGTACTTGCATACTCTTGTTAATTGGCATTATGTTCATAATTGAAAATGGAACCTCTAAGAAGAATGTGTTCATATATATATATATATATATATATATATATATATATATATATATATATATATATATATATATAATATTACTTACCTATAAAGAAAAATTAAATAGTAAAATTTATAGGTAAATATATAGAATAGAAAAAATATACTGTGTTTTAACTCTGGCACAGAAAGGCAAAAGCTACATCTTCTCTTTCATATGTTTCTATTAGTTGCAATATTTTATTTATCTTGTGTATAATTTTGAGCAGCAGTCAAAACCAGGAAGCAAGAAAGTTATGGGAGGGAAACACTGAAAGAACTGTAATCCCTGAGCTCTCTACACATACTGCAGGTGAGCAGCAGTTCAGAGGATAATCCTAAGAGGTGCTCTTCTGGTCAGAATTTCTTCCCAGGGCAGATCTGTAGAGGTGATTTCCAGAAGTTTTTTGTAAGCTTCAGTTTACCCAACACTGTGAAATCTGAGACTCCTGGAAGGAAAGTTTTAAATTCAGAGGGAACTGTTATATGATAGTTATGTTGTCATACCACCTTATATTATTTATGCTTATACCCCTAGACTTGCTCCTATTTTATGCTGGGTCATAGATTCTTTTTTTTTTTTTTTTCTAGAAAAGCACTAGCTGAATTATGATAATAGTGTTTTGAAATGCTGTACTAAGACTTGGCTACTGCACTCATGAACTCATACCAGGTATAGATGGCTGGACCAGAGTTGGAAAGATCAAGCCAGCCAAAAGTCCTGTATCGATGGGATAGCCACACCCCCAAGTGAGAATCTATGAGAAGACAGTAGCTGCTGGGGAAAGGAGAGCCATTTGTTAACTGTCAGTAGGATTCCCATGTTCCAGTGAATGGCCCTATATCCATGCATATACAGGCAAAGTTAACTGGATGCAGTATGTTATTACAAAAGAAGGGAATGTGCATTTGAGGAAAAGGAATGTGTGGGATTATTTGAGGAGATTTGAAATGGAAATGATATATATATATATATATATAATATTCTTTGAATACTCATGAAATTTTCAAAAAATAAACATTGTTAAGTGAAGGTCAAGATGACAATTGCCACTAGATGGCCAGAATAATATGTGGGCCGCAAACGAATTAGATAGTTGCCCCCATAGAATGTATTTTCAAGAAAGACACAAGATCATCAAAGTAACTATGTTAAGCTTTCTGTATTGTTATCATATATGCTACAGGATTGAATTTTCAGCACGCTCCTAATGTGGTTTTACTATGTAAGTCAAAATGATTAAATCTATCCATCAAAAAACATTGTTTTTAAAACAAGATGTGTTTTTAATTATTTTTTTATAATTCATTCACATAAAATCCAGATTATGACCCCTCCCTCGTCTCATCCTTTTCCCACTGTCCCTCCAGCCCCCTTCTCCCCTCTTCTCCTAGTCCTGTGAAGGGGAGAGCTCTCCTCCCCTACCTTCTGAACCCTCAGAAAGACTGCCTGCATCTTCTTCCTCTGTGTCCCATCAAGGCTGCCCCACCAGGGGGAAGCGATCAAGCAACAGGCACAAGAGTCCCTTCAGAGATGGCCCCTGCTCCCCTACTAGGGGACCCACACGGAGACTGAGCTGCCCATTGGCTACATCTGAACAGGGAGTCTAGGTTCTCTCTCTGCATTGTAGGTGGTTGGTGCATCAGTCTCAGCAGGCCCCCTTGGGCCAAGATTTGTTTGCTTAATTGATCTCTTTGTGTGGTCACTGTCCCCATGGGGCCCTTCTATCCCTGAACTCTTTCATAGAGTCCCAGTGCTCTGCCCAAAGTTTTGCTGTGAATTTTAGCATCTGCTCTGATCCCCTGTTTGGTGGAGTCATTCAGAGGACATCTATGTTAGGCACCGGTCCTATTCCTTGGTTTGTTTGTTTGTTTGTTTTGCCCTTCTGAATGCAAATGCTTTTCTGAATGCAAAACCTTCCTATGATCTTCCTGGTTATTTAGCGCTTTTAATTCTGTACTTCAGCCAAAGAATGGATACACAAATGGTGGTACATTTACACAATGGAATACTATTTGGCTATTAAAAACAAAGAAATCATGAAATATTTAGGTAAATGGAGGCAACTAGAAAAGATCATCCTGAATGAGGCAATCCAGATGCAGAAAGACAAGAATGGTATATTTTCACTTATAAGCTGATATGAGCCATAAAATACAGGATAAACATACTGCAATCCACACACCTAAAAAGAACATTTTAAAAACATGTATTTAATTTTATTTTATGTGCATTGGTGTGAGGATGTCAGATCTTAGAGTTACAGACAGTTGTGAGCTGCCATGTGGTTGCTGGGAATTGAACCCTGGTCCTTTGGGAGAGCAGGCAGTGACATTTTTATACAGATGATAGTTCGTGTAATCTGACCCATTTACTGAAAGTAAGTTATTTGGACATAAAGGTAAAGAGAAGCGAGAAACATACTTTTTATACATTGTAGTCAAATTAGCACAGAGGTATCACTACCACACCAAATAGTAAAATTAAACTGAACACTTAGCTTACAAAGTCTTTTTGATAGGACTCAATGTGGTACTCAGTGCTCTTCAGTATTTTAGGTAGTATAGAAAAATATCTTCCTGTTTTTATTATTGAGTTTTGTTTAACTAAGATAAAAGCAAGCACTAGAAAAGAGTAATGCATCATCGTAGTAAAACGAATTTCAGTTCCTCAAAAGGTACCACAATACTAATAGACAAAGCAAAAAAGAACCTTCATGAAATTCAACTAAACACCATGAGATCAGCCTTTTCCTATGTGAACTTAATAATTAATCATGTTAATATTAAGTGCCTTGTTTTTCCACACTATGCTACTTGACATAAGTTCCTTTCTCCACTTTACTTCAAATTATTGTGTCACACCAAATATATCTGAGACAATTGTAAAACCAATTTTGGGTATACAAACTGAAAATGATGTACCTTCAATTAAGAGTCATACAAAAACATGCCAATTTGTGTCGATTTGTCAGAAAGATAGATCCAGACTTCTACATAAAATGTTGTGCTTTGATAGATGTTGGATAAGAAAAATTTGATAATTATCGATAAAAGCATATGGATGCTATACCAGAACAAAATATCACCTTCACTTAGCATGTGAGGTATTATGTATTTCATAGTTTCCTTTGGTAAGACTTTCTCAGTAAAGATACAGTCCTTTCATATAAATTCTTGGATGTTCATTCACATTTATTGTGGACTGATAATCTGAGATCCAACAGCATACAGCAGCACTACCTACACAGTAAGAAAATAAATGAACTAAGATTAAGAAGTTTTAATATGAACCTGAGCATACATTTAACAAACCAAATCAAGTAAGAGTTATACAATATTTCTATATGCATATCTAATTACCTAAGTGGCTAAAATTAGTCTGCATTAATAAGCATAAGAATACAATAAAGGAAAATAACTGAAGAAATGATTATCGTAAAAGGCAAGAAGTTCTTTGTAAGTGGATGCATTCTGTCTATAATCAAGAAAAATGTTAACAAGATAGCATAAAAGCCCCTGGAATAGTCTAGTACTTGAGTTCTGTTGTTTAAATAATTGTGTAAATCATAATTAAATTAGCATTTTAATTGTGTGCTTTGTAACAACTTTACATTTATGTGTCTTCTAGCTCTCCTTATATACAATTTAAGTACTTATCTATATGTAACATCTAACATAAAATAGAGGATAGTTAAGAGTATAAAGTGATAAAAATGTACTTTAATAACAAAAATATATAGACTCAATAAAAGGATGCATTTATGTATGTGAACACATACACACGCATAACTTACATGCTCACATGTCTATCTCTATGCATGTGCCTTCACATCAATCTATGTTGAAGAGTCAAAATGAAAAGGTATTTATTTGAAACTGTTACATAAATAATCCATAATTTTAGAAATGCGACATGATGCAATGTAGTTACAGGAAATATTGACAATATGGACTTTAGGAGTTGTGAAAGAAAATTGTAGCTCATTAATCAATCACTGATGGTGAAAAACTGGAAGGAATTAAGGAATAAAGAAAAAATGAGAGTAGGGAGTAGCTAAAGTAGTAAAGATACTTATAACAAAACCAGTGCTCAGAATGAAGCTGCAATTTACTGTCAGTCCATATAGATGTAAGTGCACATCTTGGAGTATTAAGATGTACACAAGTATAGGTGACAAATGGAGAATTATTAATGGAGTTTTATCAAAGTTGTGTGCTGAGTAGTATGAGATGGGAGATCATGTAATATTAAAAATCAAGGTTGTTAAAAATTAGGTAGTTACTTAGAGGTAGTGCTATAATTTTAAACATCGTTACATTTCTTCAAGCCTATTTTTAAAACTTATACTTTAACATCGTGCACATCTTGAACAGCTCTTGGCTTTTCATTTTAATGAACTTTATCATACGGTGAAAAGTGCTTTGACTCTCAGAAACCAGAGCTAAAACAGTTATGATGCTTAAGTAATTGTGAGACAAGTCGAGGCCAATTTTACTTAAACATTTGATCTTATGTTGTTACAATTATTGATGATAATAAACTGAAATAATATGGCATTATTATTTGTGAGAATGTAATATGTAACAAGGCAATCAACTTTCAAAACAACCCTACAGTAAAGTGATACGGTGTTTCCTTCACTGAAAAAGAGAACACATAAAAAGTTAACAATTTTTATTTCAACACAACAGTGTACATAGTGGTATATTATAATTGCAAGCTACACATTGATTTATAAAGTGATGAAGCAAAGTAATCAATACTTAGTGTTGCTTATTATTCTTATTAAAAGCAAATACTTAGTCAAAAATACTATAGTATTGATACTGTTTCAATCTGAAACTATTATAAACAGAATGCCAAAAAGCCAAACTGACTTTTAATCAGTCTAAAAACTGATTGTTTTAATCATTTAACAGTTAACATAGAATTTTAAGCAATATTTAATAGGTCAAAAATAAAAGAGTACCCCGGCGTGTTAGCACACGCTTTAATTCCAGCACTGGGTATGCAAAAACAGGTGGATATCTGTGAGTTCAAGGTCAGCCTAATCATACAAAACGATTCCAGGACAAGCACAACTTTTATGCAGAGAAACCCTGTCTCAAAAAAAAAAAAAAAAAAAAAAATCAAAAAATAAAAAACAATTGTGAGACCTTTGAATCACAAACTGCAGGAAGTCCAAATTGTTATGTTTCAAAATTCAACACTAGTCACTAAAATGTGGTTGATCATTGAATGTGTAACTGCCAAATGTATTTTTGGAACACCTAATGAAGTGGGTAAAATATTCTGAAATTTTTTATTTCAATATAAAATCTGCTCAAAGAAAATGTATGGAATCAGAATCTACTTATTTCATTAAGCAATAATAAAATCTAAATCATATCTTGCAATATAAATTATTAAAATGCTTAGTGAAGAGATTATACCATGCCATTTCTTGATTCAGTTTGAATAAACTTGAAAATGAATAACCTAACTTGCTGAAATTGCTTTAAAATCTCTTCTGGGAACAGGACTTCCAGGAATACAATCTCTGTGAAACTGATTTTTGTGCTCTGAATACCATTATGAAAAATATATTTTTAAAAACATGAGTTATGTATTATTCCATCTGAGTGGCGTTGCTCTCCAGCCAACCCACAGTGGAGAAGTGAACAAGCAAAACTTGATTTCATTTGTCATAATGCAAACGTAAAATGATGACAGAGCCAGCACTTATGTTAGTATCTAGTGTGAGAGACTATCTCCTGTACCCTGGACCTTTCTTTTGATGATGGGCAATCACCTCTTAAAGAGTTCCTACTCTTAAAGGGTCCATACGAATGCTTAATAAGAAAGGTGAATGTCTGAGGGCAATGTCTGTCCTAATTATATTTAATAATTAGTATGTTATCGCTGCTGAACAAAACCTATTTATAATCTAATGATTACATATAATCACTATATCATATAATATATATAATATATAAAATCTTAATAAATAATGAATGATGTATTATTACTATTTTAATGATAAAAACAAATTAACAGAATAAACAAAGGAAAATTAATCAATCCCATTTAGCAGTAACAAAAGAATAATCTTTAGTGGTATGACTACTGTCCAATGGTAAATCATGATTATTAAATGATGCATACTATAAAAGAATGATAAATTCTTCGGAACATACGTTATTTTGTTATTTTTATTTTAATCCCTTTTATTACTAATTGTCTTTATTAAAAATTTATTTTATTACTTTTAATCAAGTGT
The DNA here is from genome assembly GCF_903995435.1 of Acomys russatus. Classification (NCBI taxonomy): domain Eukaryota; kingdom Metazoa; phylum Chordata; class Mammalia; order Rodentia; family Muridae; genus Acomys; species Acomys russatus. The sequence continues at coordinate 38,024,077 of NC_067160.1, read as the reverse complement.
GGGGGGAATCTGAGAGAGCTCTTCATGTGAACATGTGTTTATGTGATGCTGACTTGCCATACTGAATATTACTGAACAACTTTTTCCCAGGTAATCCCCTTCTTACTTTCATGTGTTTGCTTTTTGCAAGGGGCAAGACAACATTATTAAAACACGAAACACAAATACATTTCAGAAATAAATGTACCACCAAGAGTGACAACTAACCACATGAGAAATTACTCTTTTCAACTGTGCTCATATAATTTAATTTGGTTTTCTCGAATTATCACGTGTGGAAGTTGTGTACTTTAACATGTGTAGTGAGAATTTTGTAATTTTGTTTTTTATAAAGAAAATACAGAAATATTATATATGAATTTGTGTCAATTTAATGTCAGGTGTGGGGTACGAGTCTGCTTCACAACAGACGACTATGATTTGCCTCCTGCTTTAGCAGAGCCATGGTTTTGCCAGCTATGGATAGTTTCTGTGAGTATGTGATATTTGGAATTCTGCAAACTTTTCAGAGGACATATAAATGCTAGGGCCCTTTGAGTGGGGGTGGGGAGAGTACTGTTGTTGGTTGGTTGGTAATTGGATGCTGATGGTTGCTATTTGTCAAGTAGTCAAGCATAAAGAAACAAAAAGAAGTTAGACACTCTGACAGTGAAAGTCAAGCTTCTCCCAAGGATCTCAACTCCCCTAATCAGCAGTAAGAGGACTAATAATAAGTTAGACCCTGTTTCCTTCTATCATTTTTTCTCTCCTATCCAGTGTTAGGGAGTTAATAAGAGTGAAGAAGGTTGGAATTCAGAAAATAGAGCCCACAATGTAGCAAATGCTGGCTTCAAAAATGGACCACTTATATCTGTCCAAAGAAGTTAGGAGAGTGGAGCCTACTTTATTGGCAAGAAGTGACTTCCAGTTACAGTCATGAATGAAATGGGCCTTAGGAACTTCTCCTCCATCCATAGGGGAATATTAAAGAGCCCAATATTTTGTGGATTTTATATAGATAGGTAAAACCATCTGCTTTGGACTCATCATGCAGTGGTCACGTCCTGTTCAGAAGACAAAGTTTCACATAACTCACCATTCAGCTGAGTCTTCATACTTTCTTTTCCCTCTTTCAGAATGATCATGAGTTTTTAAAAGTCATTATGTAAATGTCACATTTGGCTCCAATCACCCAAGTATTCAATCACCGTCAGCATTGTGAGTTTCTGCATTAATGCCTCACACTACAAAAAAGACATGTCTGATCTTAGCTGAGAGCAGAAGAACCGATGGGCATAGGAATAAACATTTACAAAGCTGTGTAGTATGAGGAAACATGTCCACTAAAGAAAGAGACAAATAGGACGGGGAGGTGACAAGATCAATCGTATATTAATTGTGATGATTTTGATCATCATGTAATTTCATAACTTGATTGTATGTGAGAAAGGTATGTCATGAATTTGTACTTATTTTCCTATGGTTATCTGCTTTTGTTGGCAAGTTTGTGTTTCATCCAACTGCACAGTCATTAGACCAGCAGTTCTCAACCTGTGGGTCATAACTCCTTTTGGGGGTCACATGTCAGATATCCTACATACCAGATGTATACATCACAATTCATAACAGTAGCAAAATTACACTTATGAGGTATCAACAAGACCATTTTTGGTTGGAAGTCACCACAGTATGAGTAACTATACTAAAGAATCACAGCCTTTGGAAAGGTGAGAACCACTCAATTAGACTGAGCCACAAGTTAACTACTTCTCTTTTAGTCATGTCCAACACTCCTACCAGTCAGCCTCACTCTTTATTGGGAATGCCATACTCTAATCCTTTACTCAACTCTGATTTTTTTCCCTCAAATATGCTTAGATTTCTACATAGACATTTACCTTAAAGGCTTTGATTGTATCTCATCCTGCCCAAGAAAATTGTCATGAATAATCATGTCTGCATCTTTTAAGAGAAACCTTTTTCTTCCTTTATTCTATTTTATAGGCTACATAACTTTTTTATATATTAAGTGAAGCCTCTTGACATTATATTGTCTTTTTGCCTTTTCTTGCTCTTTAATTAGTTGCTCAAGAGTATAGAATTGTTCCTTATTTATTATAACAATATGATTGAGTAGCTATGTTTTTAAACAAATAGTATAAATTAAACAATATATATACAAAGTAGCTGAGTAGTAACCGATTAATTATAAGATTACATTTCCTTTCCTTGTGAGCAAAAATACCACTGAATGAAAAATGTCCCTTGGTGTGGATATTGTCAAACAGTCTAAGTCGTCAGAAGAGCAGATTAAAATAAGTTTTGAACAAGCTACAGATTCTCTTACTCCCATCCAGACTTCCTTGGATCATACAGATCCTCCATCTCTCCCACTGCCCTTACCTCCCAACTCATCTCTGTATCTTAACTCCCAACTTGGGCAGACACACCCTCATTAAGCAAAGGCCATATCTGCCAGATAACCAGGTAAGCTGTCTGTAGACCATCTCCATTCTTTTCTGTTATCACAGAAAAACCCTTCAGGATTGTCCCTCTTACTACAACAGACCAACTCCCCCTTACCTCCTCCTTTTCAACCTGTGACACCAGCATGCATTCAACTTGAACATAGAAACCGAGTAGATCAATAAAATAGGCAATATACAGCCAACATACACTCCGAAAATCCAGAGAGAAAACATAAACCGAGGACCAGAAGTTTTACCCAACAAAGAAACATGTAGAAATCAGCAACAAGATCTATAATCACTCCAAACCCAGATTCATAGACACCAGATTAATAACTTAATCAATAGCAACCAGGGCAATATTACTCACAGAGCCCACCTGTCCTACCAGATCATGCTATCAATATTCCAACATAGCCAAAGCATAGAAAAAAGCCTTAAAACCAATTATATAAATATGGTAGAGGTTTTTAAGTAGAAAATGAATAAATCCATCCAAGAAAGCTAGAAAACCAGACCAAAAAGTGGAGGAAATGAATAAATCTTTAAAGAAATCCATGAAAAAACAAACAGCTGAAGGACACAAATAAAAGTAGTCAAGACCTGGAAATGGAAATAGAAGCAACAAAGAACCATAAACAAAGGGAAAATGGAAATAAAAATTTTCATTGAGCAAATGAACAATGATTTTGAACAGGAACTACTGAAACAAGCTTCACCAACAAATTACAGGAGATGGAAGATAGAATCTCAAGCATTGAAGATACTATAGACAAATGAATAAAATACATGGTTGAAGAAAATGTCTAATCTAAAAATTTTCTGACACAAATATCAAGATAATCTGGGACAACTATGAAGAGACCAAACCTTAAAAATAATAATAAAAACAAAGACTTAGAAAATATTTTCAATAAAATAATTGTTTTACCTCAAGGGGATGGCTATAAAAGTACAAGAAACATACAGAACACCAAAGAGACTGGATTAGAAAAGAAATTCCTTTGCAAAATAGTAATTAAAACTAGGCAAATAGACTAAAGAAAGAATTTGAAAAGGCACAAATAAAAAAGACCAAATAACAAATAAAGGCAGACCCTTAGAATTACACCTGACTTCTCAGTGAAGAGTCTAAAAGCCAGAAGGCATAAACAGAGGTACTACAGAGTATGAGACCACAGACACCGACCAGACTACTATACCTAGCAAAACATTCAATATTCATAGTTGGAGAAAAAAAGATAATCCATGCTAAAGTCAAATTTAAACAATATCAATATAAATCCAGCCTTATAGAAGGTGCTAGAATAAAAAATTCAAACCAAGGACGTTAATGGCATACATGAACACACAGGAAATAAATAATTCACACCTGCAAAGTGAAACGAATGGACACACACACACGTACTATCACGACCACCACCACCACCAACAACAACAAAATATCAAGAATTAACAATCATTGGACATTGATATCTTTCAGTACCAAAGGCCTCAATTTCTCAATACAAAAACACAGATTGGCAGAATGGATGTGAAAATGAGATCTATCCTTATGCTGCATCAAACAAACATACCTCAATATTCAGGACAGATATTACCTCATAATAAAGTATTAAAAAAGATATTCCAAGCAAAAGACATAAGAAGCAAATTGGAGTAGTCATTTTAGTATCTATCAAAATAGCCTTTCAACCAGATTAATCAAAAGATATGGGTAAGGTCACGACATATTCATATTTTATAATATATTTTAAAGTGACATTTATTTCTTGTTATATTTCTTTTTTTGGTGGGAATGTTTGAAGTCTGTTTTTTACTTAATTTTTTCATATTACATCTCAGTTGTTATCCCATCCCTTGTATCCTCCAATTCCTCCCTTCCTCAGTTTTCCCCCTACTCTCCTCCCCCATGACTGTGACAGCTGAGTGGAGAGTGGGGACTGACTTTCACACAAATTCGGGTGCCCCATATTTAACCATGTTCCCTTGATGGGGAGGCCTAGTGGCACTCAGAGGAAGAGTAGCAGGCTACCAAGTAGAGAGCCAGAGACACTGCTTAGGTTTATTTCAAGCTTTTAAGGTGCCTCCATATTATTTCCATAGTGGCTGCCATTAGAGTTCTTATATATCTTAACATAATCTTACATCCTAAAAAAGGAAAGCATTAAATCCAATACACTGAACATACCTTACAGAAAAATTATGAAGTGTCAATTTTGCCATAAATGTTATAGTATCTTCTCATTTTTAAATCTAAATTCTAATTTCCTGAGAAAAGAATGGGAAACTTTGCATATACATACCTTGTGTGTATATTTGTTTCAGTTACTTTTGATTTTCATGAAAGCACACACAAGAGGTGCAAGATGCAAGAGACAGAAGTTCAGACCACATGACTGCTATTATCACCTTGAACAATTTTCTGAAGCTCCTTTTATCTAAATTCCATTTTAAGAGTTAAGTAACAAGACCCATAAGACCAGTTAATTCCAAACAGCAGGGTCAGATATCCTGTAATGCTCAATAATCCTTGTTGATGATAGAGATCACTTATGAAAGAACAGAACAGATTGAGCAGTGAATTGGAAAAATTCAGGGCAGCTTAACTCCAATGAGAGTAAATAACTACAGGGCACTCAGCTCCAGCAGACATATCACCAACTAAGCCTAAACACATAAGATTCAGGAAAAATCATAAAGAATGGATGGGAAGTTTGTAAGGTCCAGAAAAACCACAGTGTCTACTATTAGCTAGAATCTTCTACATCTGAAAGAAAAGCTGCATGGATGAACTCTTGACATGCTTGCCTGAAAATGGTCAACATAATGACAAAGCATGCTTATATGACAAGAGAAACAGGATAAATTCCACAGAGTCACATTTTTAAACATAGAGCTACAGGTGACCAATACCTGTAGAGAAACAAAAACCAGTTACATCAAGGATGGCTCTCACTGAAATTCTCTAATGCCAAGTCATCATCCCTGGACATAGAGAGCACTTATGCATATGAGAAAAGTTAACTGGACTGAAAAAGTGATGATATCTATCTATCTATCTATCTATCTATCTATCTATCTATCATCTATCTATCATCTATCTACCATCTATTTATCAATGTCTACCTATCTATCTATATATATATCATCAATGTCTCTATATCCATATCATCTATATACGTGTATATATTTATGTGTTAACATGTATATAAAGCAGCCTAGCAATAAAATTAAAATAATATATGCAGATAGTATGTGTACAGATTCATATGCCCATATATAAATATACAAACACATGTAAGGAGAGACAATGAATTTGGACATCTGTAGGAGTTGGAGAGGGAGAGAAAAGAGCGAGAGTAATGCAGGCACAGTACCCAAATACGTTCTCAAGAAATAAAATGAAATACTAATATACTTTTATTCACCAATTTCAAATTTGTCGTTATTTTAAATATTATGCTAAAGTTTTCGGTTGAATTTTTAAACTTACAAGGAGCTAGATATTTTGCTGTTTACAGATTGCTGTGGCCACCGAGGAGCAATACTTGGTCTGCACTTGCAGGCTTCCCTGCTCTGTGTAGCTCTTTACCTTACTTCCCACACTAGGACTTCTGCTGAAAAGTTAGAATATGTTGTTGAGGATAATTGTTAACTTTTTTTTTGTTTCACTGTAAAAATCAACAGTACTTCTTACCATTAGCTGTAGACCTCTGCATTTTTCATTTCAGGGTAATCAAGTTGTTACGAATAATGTTGGCGTGTGAACCAATTTGTCTGCACTATTGGGATTATCATTTGTTACTTCCTGGATGTTGCTATGCTTTCATCATAAATTATTTTACTTTATTTTAACATTTTTATGTATTTACTTTAAATGTAAACATGTTCTGACTAAATGTATATATGTGCACCGAGTGTGTGCTGGCATATCTAGAGGCCCAATGAAGTCATTGGATTTCTGGGACTGGGGATACAGATGTTTATGGATCTTCATGTAAATGCTAGGAATCAAACTCTTGTCTTCTCCAAGAGCAGCAAGTGCTTTTTAACCTCTAAGCCATCTCTCAAGCCTCAATGATTTAGTTTTTAGTATTAAGTGTGCTTGATATGACCTGGGCATTAAAAAATATATTACTGCTTACTAGTGTTCGTGTGTGTTTTTTTAAAATTAACGGTGGGCATTTTTGTTGCCGAATGAAGGTCTCAAGTTCTTTTTAAGTCTTCATTTTGAAACACGAGATAAACATAAATAATTTAATTATGTAACTAAGGTGGCATTCTGAACTTTTTATTTTATTTATTATAAGATTTTTTTTCCATTCTGTTTTGAAGGATTATAACATATTTTCCAGCTATCATGTAAAATCTTCTTACACATGTATGAGAAAATATAAGGTTTATATAATGTGTGGTGCTGTGGAAGGTAAAACTGGTTTGACGACAATAAAGCAGCATGAGAGGTAAGATGATAAAGATATCTCTAAAGAAAATCCTAGGTGGAGGCCCCTTTTGTACTCTTTTAAGTTATGTATTGACTCCTAGGTATAGTATTATGTTTTTTTTGTCTAAAGGTCACAGTAGCCTTTGAAGCTCAAGAGCCAAGTTTTGAAACCATTATAAATAGCGCACTGTTCTTCTATCAGTTATCAAGCCAATATATATTCCAATTTAATAATGATTCTTCATATTTGAATGTTTATTTATTCAAATATATCAACATGAGTTTTGTACAAACTAGTTTTATAAACATGGGTGAATGAATATAATTTCTCAGCATATGTTAAAATGTAGGAAGTGCCTTCTTTCCCAGAAAGAGATATGAAATAATATAGTTGACCATAGGAATCTAATTCTGATGATGGTAGCTGGCATTTCATGAGCTCTTACTGTGTGCCAAAAACCTTTGACATATTATTGTGTTGTGATAGAATGTTGGGCTCAGAAAGAGAGTACTTGATTTTAATGCTCAACTCTGTCAATTTCTATGTGTCAATTAGGAAACTCACACATGACTTCTAAACTTTTAAAAATTCATCCATAAAGGGAGAATCGTACTTGAGAGAAACTGACCAGCATTGGGATATAAATATCCCCAAATCCTTTCAAGTAATGTGCTTTAAAATAAAAAGGCCATTGTGTACCTTGCATATCTCTTTACACATAGATTATTTTCACTATAAAACATTATTTTCTTAAAAATATATTTTATTAATTTATTCATATTACATCTCAATTGTTATCCCATCCCTTGTATCCTCCCATTCCTCTCTCCACCCCATTTTTCCTTTACTCCCCTTTGGGTGAATATGCACTGTGTTTGTGTGTTTATGGTCTCTATATGTGTACATGTTTATATATGAATGCATCTTTTTATGAAGTTATGTGTTTGTGTGTGTATGTCTACATGTAGATGCATGCACAGGTGTGTATTCATAAAAATATATGATAGAGACCAGAATCAGGTGTCTTCCCAGACTGTCCTCAGCCTTATGTTTTACACAGGTTCTCTCACTGTGCCAAGGCTCACTAACTCTCTAGACACACTGGCCTGTAAACTCTGGAGATTGGTCAGTTTCCACCCTCTCCTGGGCTTGTGTTAAAAGATACATGGCATACGCTTCCCCAACACCTTCACTTTTGTTTTCTTTTCTTTTCTATTCTCTTTTTTTTTTTAAGTGGGCGTTAAGAACTGAAACTCAGGGCCTCAAGTAGCAGACATTCATCAGCTGAGCCATCTCCCTAGCCCTTATTCTAAGACATTTGTCTTAGCATGGATTTTATTAGTGTTTTTGCTTAGGTTCATATCTGAATGGATTCTTATGTGTTGTGCATATATGTACGTGTGCATAATTTCTTAACGTTCTTTCACGATGTTTTTAGAAGTTAAATGATAGCCTGTCTCTACTTACACTTTGATCTATATATAAATTCTTGAAACAAAAATCTATATATCTTATTATGCTTAATTTTTTCAGAATTTTTAGAAATTTGAAATAGATTATAATTTAATAGAATACAATTTTGACACTTATTTTTATTTTTCACTTATCAAATTCCACTATTACAGTCTTCAAAGCTCACAACATAAAAATATTGTTTTAAATGAGTTAAACAGAATTCAGTTTTTATTCTATGAATGTCAGAAATAGAGTGACAGGATATCTTGCATCCATCCCCCCCCCCCAAAAAAAATTACCCTAAATTCAAAGATCAACTCCCACGGGCTTAATTTATCAAAGTAGAAAGAAATGCCAAACTCACTGGCCACTAACATTGTCAATAGCTTTCAAAGAGTGTTTGACATTGAGCAGGACTGCACAACACAGGAGCCATAGAAACAGACACCGATGGCTTGTCAAAAATTTTGTAGACATGATGCTATTATCAAGGCACATCAGGATAAAATAAAAATGACCTAGCTGACCACAGGCTTACAAATGTCCTGGGAAGGAGAGAAAAATGGTGAATCAAAAGGTAGCTTTTTCTGCACATCCCCCCAGGCCTTCTTATTGACAAGAATGACAATGGTCCCAGGATGCACCATTATCTATGGCCAGCAAGCAGACATCAAATACTCCTGAGCTGCATCTGTCAGAATAGAAAACTCGGCTCAAAAAAGACAGCGCTTGTTACATTTTGCTCTGGCAAGGTCTGTCAAAAGCCAGGGTCACTTTTGCATGCCCTGCCCTGAAGGAGGACTGCAAAGGGAGACAGGTTCACTTGATTCATCAATGCTCCTTCCGCAAGGAGACTTAGTGTCTACTTGACCACGATGTTTTGAAAGTCAAGTCATGACTCAAAAATGTGGAAAACAAAGTTAATAATCTACCACTCAACTACTTAGGAATTAGGCTCACATGCTAGAATCGGAATTTTTATAAGATTTCTACATGTAGAAGCCTTTCCCCCCCTCTTTTCAGCTGTGTGTGATTTGTTATTTTAAACCCAAAAAGGTAAATACTACCATTGTTGAAACTGGAAGGAACAAGTTAATGTGACCTGGCCCGCACTTTATGCCATTGCATTATGGAGTTTATTACAATCTGAAATATTTACGCTCATAAGAGATTTCTGTAATTTGCTATCCTTTGACTAAAGAGAAACTTTATATACAAATGTCGAGCCTCTAACACGTAAGTAAACTCACTAACTTTTGAACACATCTGCTAACCACTCACAAGAAAATACGTGTTGAAGTGTTCCTTTCATTTGTTTGTTTTTTGTTTTGTTTTGTTTTTTGTTTTTTTTTTTTTTTTGATTTTTTAAAAAGAGATTTCTTTATTTGTTATGTATACAATATCCTGCCAGCAGGCCAGAAGAGGACACCAGATCTCATTATAGATGATTGTGAGCCACCATGTGGTTGCTGAGAATTGAACTCATGACCTTTGGAAGAGCAGTCAGTGCTCTTAACCACTGAGCCATCTCTCCAGCCCCTACCTGATTGATTTTTAATAAGCCTTATTTTACCTGAGATAGAGCAGATACTAACCTGCTAATCTACCCTCTATCTCCCAGTCCCACAGCCTATGCCAGCTGCTCTAAGCATCCCAATCTGAGCTACTTCTCATCCCATATCACCATAAACACTTGCACATGCTTTCCATCTGGGCTGCTCCTCTCCACGCCATCCTCCGTGTTTGTTCCTCTGAGTTCATGTGGCTCTTTACCTATCCTCTGGCGGCTCTCCTTTCTCCTCCTGTTTCTTCCTCTTCTTCTTCTTCTTCTTCTTCTTCTTCTTCTTCTTCTTCTTCTTTCTTCTTCTTTCTTCTCTTCTCTTCTTATTTCTTCTTCTTCTTCTTCTTCTTCTTCTTCTTCTTCTTCTTCTTCTTCTTCTTCTTCATTTGTTTTTTTTTAAAGATCTTCTTTCCTCCTTGAATAAATTTCTGGCTGAAAATAGAGCTAGTAGAAGAGTCTTATTTATAAAAAAAATTGATAATTTTTCTACCCTTCAGATCCCAGAACATCTCTTCTCCCTCTTTATCCCTCCCAGTTCTCCCTGTCCTCCATCTTTTCCTTTGGCCTTCCTTCCTTCCTTCTTCCTCTTTCTCAGCTTGCCTTGCTCTCTCCTTCATTTCCCAGCTTTCCCTTTATCTATTTACCTTAAAACCTTTAGCTTATCCTTTCCTCCACATTCAGAAAGAGGTCAGTTGTGATCAAATCTATTAAAAGTTATTGTTAAAATATTGTTTTAGTTTTTAACTCCTCTACAACATAGAGTAAAAGACCCCCATTCACATGTCCTGATGATTTAGAAACTTAAAAGTTTTATGAAAACATATAACATGCCATTTAAATTGGTGTTATCCTACATTTTAATAAAATTGCAAAACATTGGAACAAAATTGTGACCCTAAAAATTATTTGAATTTTCACATAATTTTAAACAATGGAGTTTTTGAACTGAATAACAGGGTTGTCCAGGTTAAACTTGTGATCTAATCAAAAAAATCTGTTCCATCTGCCATTTTCTTTTTTTTTAATTTAATTTTATTAATTTATTCATATTACATCTCAATGGTTATCCCATCCCTAGTATCCTCCCATTCCTCCCTACCTCCCATTTTCCCCTTACTCCCCTCTCCTATGACTGTGACTGAGGGGGACTTCCTCCTTCTACTAGGTGCCTTTAAAAAGAAATTGGAAACATCTCTAATAAGCATCTTAACGACACAACTGGAAGCCCTAGAAAAAAAAGAAGCAGAAACACCCAAAAGAAGTAGATGTCTGGAAATAATCAAACTCAGGGCTGAAATTAACAAATAAGAAACTAAGAAAACAGTCCGAAGAGTCAACAAAACCAAGAGCTGGTTCTTTGAGAAAATCAACAATATTTGACTGTTAGCCAAACTAACTAAAAGGCAGAGAGACAGTATCCAAATCAACAAAATCAAAAATGAAAAGGGAGACATAACAACAGACACTGAAGAAATACAAAGAATCATAAGATCCTACTTCGAAGGCATATATGCCACAAAAGTTGAAAATCTAAGGGACATGGACAATTTTCTTGATCAATTTCACTTGCCAAAATTGAGTGAAGAACAGATAAACAAGCTAAATAGTCCCATTTCCCCTACAGAAATAGAAGCAATCATTGATAGTCTCCCAACCAAAAAAAAAAAAAAAAAAAAAAGCCCAGGGCCAGATGGTTTCAGTGCAGAATTCTACCAGACCTTCAAGGGGGTACTAATACTGATACTCCTCAAGCTACTCCAAAAGATAGAAATGGATGGAACATTACCAAATTCATTCTATGAATCAATAGTCACATTGATACCTAAACCTCACAAAGAAAAATAGTTTCAGACCAATTTCTCTTATGAACATTGATGCAAAAATACTCAATAAAATACTTGCAAAACGAATACAAGAACACATCAAAGATATCATTCACCATGACCAGGTAGCCTTCATTCCAGGCATGCAGGGATGGTTTAATATACAGAAAGCCATTTTCTTAATGTTGAAGGTCAAGTGAACTGATATGAGTTCAAGGAAAGCCTTATTTGCACAGCAAGTAGCAAGCTATGCAGGGCTACAAAATGAGATACTGTCTCCGAAAATATAAACAAGCAAATAAATAAATAAATAAATATTTCAAAATACTTGTAGTTTCCACAATTGTATAAGAAAACATTGGGCAAGCAATGCTAAACTTGAACTTCTACTTAGAATAATCACTAGCTAGTAGGACATGATGTTAGGGAGAACTGTATTGTGGTTTTCCAGTTGATAACATAAATATATTCATATCACCACATTCACAGAGAGAATTAAGCTGATCATCTACTCCCCTGTTTTATATGACTGCACAGCTTTAGTTATTTAAAGTTCAGAACTTAATTACTTAATTCCTTCATGAACCGGGTTTCATCTCCATTACCAGAATACCGGCTCTTGCCAGAACTGCTGTAGATTTTACAAGTTCTATAGAACTCACAATCACACATTAACATTTATAAACATGCAAATTTATAAAATGCTAGTTCCACCACTACAATGAGGAAGAAAAGCAGAGAGAAGAGAATGAAGGCAATCGCAGAGATGGGAGGAAAATGTGGGAAGTACAGGGATATTCACAATAAAGAAAACAAACTCCTTATCTCTCCATTGCTAATAATCATTTAGAGATGCTTTTAACCACTACAGCCTCTTTCAACAGAAATATGCAATAGCTTTATAATTCTTTATCACAAATTAGAATAATAAAAACATAAAAATTATTACTAAAGCATTTCTTCATAAACTATTTCCAATGCTTATTGCCAAGTTATCAGTGTGATTTGGCTTCTTCTACAGCCTTCTATAGGAAACAAAATCACGCTCACAGTAAGGGAAGGATAGCTTCCATGCTTTGATAACATTTCCACAAGGTTACAGATATTCTCGTTTTGTTGAATCTGAAATATTCAGTGCTATGATTATTGCACACTGGCGAAAAGGTTGGGCAGTTCATTATCACAGTGCTACACCTTCAAATTAGTTTAGTTTGTGGTAGCAAGGATATGCAAACTGCCTCATAAGTCATAGTTTAAGACATTGAAGGATGTTTGTTCATTAATATATCTCAGATGTGACATTTGAAATAGTAAGTGAACTTCCATACCATAGCAGCATTGATCAACAATCTTATGTGATTGTCAACATCTTCCCTGACATATTTCTGGAATTTCTGTTTAGAGGGTATTTTTGGTGGGGTAAGGTAAATGATAAACTCTTCAACTCTGTGTTTGTTGAAAGATAGGCAGCTGCCTCTGTGTATGATGTCATCGCCTGTCCATGGCAGGTATGTGCTGGACTATAGAGGAACCAATGCTTTCTCCTAGGTCTACAGCCTATCGAGACTCAGGCTCTTGGCCACATGAGCTTATTGGAGATGGGTTTAATCTCACCTAATGGGCTTTACATCCATTTAGATATTGGTTGGTTACCCCCAAAGTTTTGTGCCAATATTGTACTAGCGTATCTTGAAGGCAGGTCATCACTGTAGCTCAGTTGGTGTTTACCTTTCTCCTTTCATAGATTTTGGAGCACTTTCCATACCATGGACACTAGTCAACAGGGATGAAAGCTCTAGGTCAGTACCAGCTTGATACCTTCATGGTCAATGACTTGTGTAGATACTATCTTCACCAATAGGGCCTTCCCATTCATTTTTGCCTAGGGCAAGCTCCAGCAGTCAGACAGGTTCCGGCAGAGGATATGAGGATCAGGCAGAAGAGAATAATACATGAATGAGTCAGAGATCAGGGCTGCGAAAATCTTGCATCTCTCACTGACTAGCAACCAGAATATTTCCTTATACAGATTTCCACAAGAGAGGCAAACATAATTTCCAAGAAAAAAATTTTTTTTTATAAATTTGTTCCTGGACAAAGTTTCAAGTACAGAGAGAATAGGTATTATCAATCTCAAATCATTTTAGATTTTATTCTTCAGGAAAGTGAAATATTAAACAGATAGAAAAATATCTGAGTCTATACAAGTTCCCAAGTTTTGAACAATGCATAGCCGCTGAAGTATAATCTGTGAGTAGCCTAGCATAAACACTTGAAAACTCTGCCAGGCTACAGGTTGACCTGTTCTACTATTCATTTGTTTTCTCTTTGTTTTTTAGTCAAAAGATCTCATTGCAATTTAATGTGAGTCTGTCGCCTTATGATGGGAGAATTCTTGTACTCTTTTATGTTAATGTTATATCATCTCTATATATTATTAAAGATTGTTTTAGGCAAATGAACTTTACTTTTGTATTCTGGGGGCAATGTCCGGTAGACTACATATCGGAGGAAGCCCGTACTCTGAGCTGTTACCAAATCTAATGTTTCTGGGTTGGCTTAGGGGCAGGTGTGCCCAGGGAACTCTGCGGCTATCTATCCAAGTTCTTCGTGTGTTTCACAATGTCCAAGGCAAGGAAGATTCCTTAGTCTTTGAGATCCCAAATAGTTTTCTGGGGAAAGACATAAGTTAAATATAATGTAAAAAGTTACTCATAAATGCAACACATAGAGATCAGAAACTCAAAGTGAAAGACAGCATGATGGTGAAAACAGCACTTGGCTCAGCTTTGCTGGTCTGTGTCAAACAGCTGAGCAGGCTTCATGGCTCTTACCATTGCTCTTACCATTGCTCACCCATAATGGCTGTGTCAGTTTTTGCAGAGTAGTCAATGAATATTATTTTTTATTGATTGAAGTTTTTGTGAGAATTTAGCAGAGAAAATAATTCCTGGAGGGGAGCACTGTAACACTCATAAAGGTGGGACTATCCCCAGAAGTAAGGATGGTTGAAGCTGCTGTTAGAACGTAATTTCTCTATTTAAGGTCACAGGTGCAATGGCTGTTTGTCAGCACTGAAACACTTTGAAGCTGTCTAGTTTATTTTTAGGCATTCATAGAATATTGAGTTTGCTATTATTTCTACCTTGAAAATGAGAAATCAGATGATAACTGTATTGTTGAATTTTATTAAATTGTTCATAGTCACACTTTAATGAACAAGAGCAGCACTGGCAATATTGCACATAAGTACAGGAATGAATATGAAAAGTTAAAAGCTTGTTATAGTTTGCACTAAACATGTTAACTATTCAGTCTTCATAGTAATTAATGAAAAACCCATCAATCTACTTTAAAATTAAGCACACTGGCTTGTGGTAGCAACACAAATACTAATAACAAGAGTAAATGTGATCAACATACAGACTTTAAAAAAAAAAATAAGGCTTTTTTAGTGGGGAAGAAAACAACAGCATGCCTGAGTGCAATGTGTCTCCAAAGTCGTTGTGGAAAATGGTATGTCTTGTGACTCACATGGAAAGGCTCAAGATGGTGTTTACTTTAGTAGATACAGATGGCAGGGCTGAACTGGAGAGAGACTGGAATTTAACTGGAAAGTGCCCAGTAAATTACAAGGGAAAATTATGTCTGACACCAAGCCTTTTGTTGCTTTCTTTTATTCAGCCATATATATATATATATTGCAAAGATGTTACTTCTTGCCAAATGTCCTCTCAAAAGTTAGTTGTCCTCCATTGTGGTACCCTTTTTGTTTGAGCTAACGTCTACTTGTTCTTCCAATCCATCCCCAGTTATCACCTTTCAAAAGAAACCTTCTGTGCTGCCTCGTTTGTTTATCAACGTGTCACAAGCTAGAGTCATTCTGTAAGAGTGAGCCTCAATTGAGAAAATGTCCTCTAGAGATTGCCCTGTAAGCAAACGTGCATTGAATTTTCTTGATTAATGATAGCTGTGGGAGGGCACAAATCACTTTGCACATTCTCCACTCCCCCCCCCCGGCCCCCCTGCCCCATGCTGTAGTTCCTGGGAACTATAAGAAAGCAAGCTGAGTAAGCTACGGAAAACAAACAGATAAGCAGTCGTCCTCCTTGACTTCTGAATCAGCTTCTGCCTCCCAGTTCCTGCTGGGAGGTCCTGCCTTGACTTCACCTTTGTGATGAACTGTCATTGGAACAGGTAAGCTCTTCTCTCCAACCTGCTTTTGATCACAGTGTTTTATCACAGCTAGAAAAATCCTAATCCTTCCCACTGTCATTGATATAGTTGATTCCCCCTCAGAGATGCTCCAATAATACTACAGACTTCCTAGCACTAGACTAAGTTTAAAATTAAACTGTTTATGGAATTAGCTGATTCATACCATGCTTTTCTAACACTATCCTTCAGAACACTGATTAAGACATAGGACAGGAACAGAGTGTTGTCCTTGTCATTGAATTCATTTATGAAATGTTGGGGACAGCAGACAGGAGACATGGCAACTGGAGCGGGAAGCTCGGAGCTCAGAGCTCACATCTGTATCCATAACAGAAAGCCACAAGAGCAAACTGGGATTGGCATAAAGACTTGGATGGAACAAATCCTTCCTGTGGTGACATACACTCTGTAGCCAGGCTACACCCACTAAGCTCCCCAAAACAGTACCAAAGTGGGGATCAAATTTTCAAATGCTCATGACGATGGGAGAAATCTCATTTAAAGCACCAGGAAGACCAATTCATATTTCAAAATAACTTCAAATTATACGCATTAGCATGTTCTATACTCATACACGTGTTAGAACGAAAAAAAACAAAAGCATACATAAGAAGTCCTCTCATTTCTCCACTGACCAAGAACATAGTGGAGTATGTTGCATTCCACTCGCCAAGATTTTCTCTCCAACATCCTCCGCTTACTCTGGGACAAGCTGAGCATTCTATTCATAATTATATTTGATGGCAAAGCTTAAAACCCAGTTTCTTCTGGATGTCTATTACAATACTAACTCAATATTGATTAATAGATTGCTGTACCCAAACCCCTAGGTCTGGTTAATGTGTGTTTAATTACCTTTTCTCCCTGACTTCACAGGTAAAATATTCACAACAGTGATAGATCTTACAATACCACCAGCAGGAAGCTAACAGAATGATTGATTAACAACACATGGGATTCTTTTATACTCCCAGAAAATATTGTTTTCCCACTGACAGAATATTAGGATTTCAAATTTAGATACGACTCCATTGAATACTTCATCTGCATTGTTTCAACGTTTATCTACAAAGTGACCAATTACTTCCATGTTTATATACCACCAAATTTCATGCCTTTCCTCAATTTTCTTCGATATTTATCGACGGATACAAATATGAAGCCCCAACTATCATTTTAACAGATGTAACTCTATCACAAAGTCTATCAAACAAACTTGACAAACTTGATTTGATTAAGTTAACCAGGCTAAAATCAATGAATTGTAGTGAGGAGACATTCCATCCTCTCAAGACTGTGTCACATTGCTTCATAGATGGTGATGCTGTGTCCCACCATTTTTCCTGATCTCTCTTGTCACTTCTTCATGGCGAACTTGCCTGAGTCTGGTAGGCAACTAAGAGGTGACCATGTGCTACAGCATATATTCCTCTCCCCATTGTGCACAGTGCTGCATGACTATTTTTATTAAAATGATACACAAGGTCTTTTTTAAAGGCAAGTAAAACATTATAAACCAGCAACACAGAATTTTAATCGTTTCAAATAATTTTCTCTGTACTTAGAAGTGAAATTTAATATGAAATCCTAAATGAATAGCTGAAAAATATTTTGTTATTCTCATTATTTTTTAAAAACTTCTAATTAGTTTTATTAATTTAACAGAAATATGGTAATATAATGAAACTTACCCAATTATGAAAAGAGGACTTTGTGATAATCTCTTCATTATGACATGTTATGCAAAACCATAAACTAACAATAGATAGAGATAACCATGTACATGGACCGTATAAAAGAGAGGATAAAGATTTTGATAGAGCATTGACAATTGGAAAAAGAATATTTTATGAGTGAAAGAACCGAAAAATCAAATACTTCCATCTTATATAGTGAAATTACCAAAGGCTTTCATGAAAAAAAAAAACTGTCTTCAGTGGTAGAGGGGGCCCCTCCTGGCCCCCTGCAGTAGCTACTGGACTTGAAATTCCTTTTAAAACTAAGATGTAGTAAATCACTTTTCTCATTAAGCAATGAACCACTTCTTAGACTAATCTACACGAATTTCAATAGAATTTATAATTATTAGAATACGAGAGATGAGATAAAAGATGTCCGTGAATTTACCCAGTGTTTCCTCATCATCGTTTGCAGCCCCACCCCACCCACCCAGCCCTTGCCTTCCCACCACCCCTGGCAACCACTGCTCTGAATCCTTTCCCTATCATCTGCCTTTTCCAGAATGAGCCTCGGAGGGAAGCACAAAGCCACATAATACTTTTGATATGCATTTATGATGGTAAATTTATTGGTCATTTCCCCATTTATTGATGCTGATTTTTCTTTGAGTGGATACCAGTCAACTTGTCCAGCTAATAATTCCCAGAGGATATTTGTGTTGTTTTTTACATGGGTAGTTACGAGCAAAACTCCTTTATATTGCAGAGTATTACAGATAGGTAGTAAAATACTGTTCTGCTTCCAGGCATTTGATGCTTGAGTTATATGGTATCAGTTTAACCATGGGTAAGTCTATAAAAGAGTTTTCCAAACAGTTGTATTATTTAAATTTGGGTCAGGAATTGTTAAGCTGCCAGTTGCCTTTGAAGCCCTTGCAAGTACACTTCAAGAAGTAGGTTTTAGCATTTGGTGTTAATAAAAGAGATTTTTTTTTTTTTACTTACAGAATAATTTTGAAGATAAGTAGTTCTATACCATAGCTGTTTTAATTTTTTTCTGAATCACTAATACTTTCAGCAGGTATTTTCTTAATTATTGTATGAATATATTTTTGAGAAATATTTATTTAAATCACCCATATTTAAAACTTTGCCATTTAATAATATTAAGTCATAAGAATTCATTATTAATCTGTGTAAGCATGACTTATCAGTTACATGTTTTTCAAATGATACCAAATTCATATCCTTTTATGATATAATTTGAATTTCTTTTTAATTGTAACATCCACATAAAATAAAGTTTACCACTTATACATGTGAGAAATACTAACTGGACTGAATGGGTGAGTAGGATATTTGTGCTAGAACCAACCTTTATCTAACTCTAGAACTAGCATCTTTAGAAAGTGAAGCTCTGTACCCCTCAGACAGTCATTAATTCTTCTCTTCTCTGATTGCTGCAATCCATCATTTTATTTTCTGTTTCTATGACTTTGATTATTCTACAGACTTTACATAATTGGAAACATAATATTCCTTAGTTTCCAACTTTATCATTTTCTTAATGTTCTCAAGGTTCTTCCAAGTTGTAAAATGCGTTCAGATCTTTTTCATTTTAAGGTGAAATATTTTATTGTATGTATATCTGACATTTTGTTCCTTAGTTCATTCATCAATGCCCACATGGGTTGTTTCCAACTTTTGCCCTTGTATGTTCTGCTCATATAAATATTTGCTTGAATGAATGTCTGTTCAGGCACATGCTTTCACTTATTCGAGATTCAAAGCAGTATTGCGAGAGCATAGAATAATCACATTTTAAAATCTCTTTAAAGAACTTCTTTACCATTTTATATTTTTGTCAACCCCATATAACAATTCTAATTTCTGATCAATAATATTTTCTTCCCAATGATTAATAGTAGCAATATTTAATGATTTTGAGTTTTTTCTTGAGCTTTCTTTAGGATAAAGTTCCATTTCCCATTTCATAATGTTGTTTACACTTATATTTCATTATTTTTATTTCTACTATTTTTATTTAAAAATATTTTTGTCCAGATTTGGGTTTTGTATTGTTTTATATTTTGTCAAGTGGCCCAAAGCGCACATGAATCATAATAACAATCAGAAATCCTAATAGACATTTATTTTCTAATAACATTTATTTGTTTACTCATTTGGTGTGCGTCTGGGGGAGTGCATTGTTACTTTGCTGCATATGTGGAGGTCAGAGGATAACTTTCTGTAACTTCCTCTCTCCTTCTACCATGTGGTTTCAAGTTGTAACTTCATGTCCACGGGACTAATGGCAAGCTCCTTTACTGGCTCAACCCTTTCATGGATGGCCTACAGTCATCCCTAGAAACTGCCGTGCTGCCTTACATACGCTATGCTGTTTTACTCTCCAAACACAATGTCTCCTACTTACTTTTCTTACAAAACCTTCACTGGAAAGAACAATTGTAAGCACTCAATCAGAATGTCAGAATTTTGAAAGTGGATACCGCTGTCTTAATTTCAATCCTCCTTGTTTGTTTGTTTTCCTTTGTTTGTTTCCGAGAAAGTCTTCAATCTCTCTACTGTCAACCAGTCTCAGACTGTCAGGTGCTGATACTTTACACATTTACCCTACTGTGCCAGCACGCATCACAATGCTAAAGTACTTGTTTTCAGCATTTAGTGTACTAGATACTGGTTTTGTCCTGTGAGAAATTGAAAAGTTCTCTTCAACTTTAATCCTGATTATTTTTGGAGTGAATAAATTTTAGAGCATTTGAAAATGTGCTAAAGTGTATGAAATAATATGAATTGGATATTTTAGGTGATGAAGTATATTTATGATTTTTAAGTTGTGAGTAAACCTTACAATCATGGGACAATTCAAATTTAAACATAATAAACATTACCTGTGTTCTACAGTTCTGAATTGGCTGTGCTGTTTTCTAAAGTCTGTGGGATTGTCAGACAGCCAAATCAACCCTTCTATTAGCTGTGCAGGAAAGTTTCTTGACATTGTCCCTGTAACAGAGGCCTTCGGTTCTACTCCCTGCAACAGTAATCCAAGGATGTTAGTTGACTCTTGGTGTGAACAAATAACCCAACACTCTTCTCATGTCTTAGGTTTTCTGTTTCACAGATGTTACCAGAAGGTGTATGCCACTGTGTGTCTGTCCCACATGCTGGGAAGAGCTCTTCCCAGTGTCCAGATCTGTCACATCTTTTCCACCATTTTCTGCTTTTGTTTTCTGTCTTCGGTGGATGTTCACCAATGATGTCTGACAAATTTTCATTCATAATTAATAAGATCAAAAAGACTTGTGTGCTAGAGGTAGCTTGGAAGCGCTCTTTGTAATTTTTTAATTTAATCATATGTACCTAACAGAACATTCATTTCATTGGATAATTGTTGTAAATGTAAGATAAAGTATAATGAAACTGAGGCTTTGGTTTTAATTTTAAAAAGGAAAGTAATAGATTTGAAATAATTTTAGAAAAAATTACATTATACAAATGGTTAAACAATAAATATTTAGTCTAAAATTAGTGCCCAAATATATCGCTAAACTTCAGAAGCATATAAATGTGCCAATATAAATTCAAATTTTTGTTTGCATATGCATTATATCACAGTTCCGTCAATGACAAAGTATGATCCACACATCTCAGTAACCAAGTACACTTCATACACTACAAGAATACTGTAGTTAGATAATAAGATGTTTGAAAGTCTTAAAGACAGAGCACACTATGAAAGCATCACTTGGTGTAACGTGAGTATGCACTATATATTCTTCTGTACAGCCTGGAGAATTTTCTTCAGGTGCTGTACTTTGGGTATTAAAAGAGTGAATACATATATATATATATATATATATATATATATATATATATATATATATATATATAAATCAAGTCATAAATGAATAGAAATGGTAGCGAGGTTAATAATCCATGTTGTATCAGCATCCAGAAGAGGCTTCTGGTGTACCCTGATGAAAACAGACCAAAGGTGGCATAATTACACCTGAAACTTACAATGTCCGTCAGATATTGATGGAGAAAATGCAGCCATGCTGGAATACCTGATTATATCTTAGCATTGCTGAGCCTCTGGCTTCCTAAATCTTCATACTGGCATTTTTTTTTAATGGGAAAAACAATAGTAACTTGTCTTAGAAATGCTACAGCTTCTAGCTGTGTTCAAGGCCACTATGGTTTTAATACCCTTAGCTGCTCACTGTGTTCTTTCTCCCTGTCATGGGGATGAGGATCTTCTAAGGAGTCTGGAAGAAAAGATACTGAGATATAAATATGCTTCGATCTGAAATGTTGTGGGATCTGCCCCACTTCTAGCGGCTGCTACTCGGTATGCTTATATGTTACATAAAATATATTTTCCAATGTATTTTATATTACATGCACATGTACATTCACATACATAAAGATATTAAAACCAGTGAAATAAAAAATAAGTAATAATCTCCCTAAAAAACATAAAGAAAAGAGTTGAATAAATAGTGAAGATTAAAATAAAAATCTGCATTTTGATTTATAATATATTCAATAAATACATTTCAATTTTTATTAATTACATTTAAATTAATAAGATAATTTGGTAATTATAATTCTGTTACTTAATATCTATCCTTTATCACATTATTCCCTTAATATATTTTTAATACAAAAAGATCTATTTAATGTCTATCTTGTGTAATTTAGCATTTTGTTAGGTAATAAGGATTTAAATATGAGTAAGTCAGTACAATGCCTAAATTCCAGGCATTGATTATAATTGTTAAAAAATAAACAAGTAATTATAGTAAATTTCATTTATTGTTATGTGAGGAGTAGAAAATTTTGTCGAGGTAGCTGGAGAGGTGGCTCAGTGGTTAAGAGCACTGACTGTTTTTCCCAAGGACCAGGGTTCCATTCCCAGCATCCATATGGCAGCTCAGAATTGTCAGTAACTCCAAGATCTGACACCATCTCACAAACATACATGCAGACAAAACAACAATGCATATACAATAAAATAAATTGAATTAAATATACTTTCCCTATATCTAACTTGAAAAAAAGAAAAAGAAAGAAAGTAAATGAAAATTTTGTAGAGGACATTGTGTTATGTTTTGAAAAGTTTCAGACTCATTATGATGAATACTTATAAGTCTATGATAGATATGATAGAAAAGAACAAACCAAAGTGTAACAAAATCCACTGTTAGTCATTTCTTTTAGATGAATTCATGTAAAAGTTCAGTTAAATAATTAAATAGGATGAATAACTACACATTTTAACTTCATTCAAAAAATATGGTTTAATGTTTCAGATACAGAGCAGGGAAAATGCAAAGATTTCTTGACTAGAAAGTATTGAATCTAAAATAAGAAAAGTCATTCAAAAATGTATGAGGTATGCACAGAGAGTCACTACTGCAGTGTGTGTGTGTGTGTGTGTGTGTGTGTGTGTGTGTGTGTGCTTGTGTGTGCCTGTGTGTATGTGTCTGTGTGTGTTTAAGCCTACCTTTCATCAATAGGATCCATTTTTACACATTACACAGAATGGCAAGGTGAACACTGACAAGCATTCAGAACTAAGTATCTGTAGCACCAGCATATACAGAATGCAGAAACTCACAGTATGATAACAATTGGAAAACTGGCTTAAACATATACCTCATTGCAATATGGGGTTTTGCAAAATATAGTACATGGATCACTAGAGACTTGAAAGCCCTGAAATTCATAGTGTTTTCAGAAGACAAACACTGTTTCTTTACAAACTTTCTTGTAAAACTCACTCTTTTTTTATTTCTAAAGAAACTTTTTTAATCTACAAAAACTTGTTAAGGTTTTTCAAAATTATTTTATTCTTAAAGATTTATCTTTAATCAATACAGTAACTGTCTTCTTCAACTTAATATACCATTTATATGATATATTTTTAAATTTAAATTTTTGATTATTGTATTGAGTTTCATTGTATCTGCAATTCATTAAAATAGATTAACAAATCAAAATTGGATCATTAAACCCAATAGTAATTAAATTGATAAATATATCAAAATTGGAATTTGTTAGAAGGCTAATCAATTCGGTTCTTATCTCCAGCTAGGTCAATAATAGGACAATTACAAACTCACACCATAGTAACAAAATGTCATAGACTATTGTGAATTATTTCCAATAAATGGCATAGATATTAATATTAAATTAGAACATATTTTCATAAATAGGCTTCTGCTATATGAAGTGATAGCCATGTTAATTAGCATAATGAGTAGTGGTCATTTGCAATGCAGAATCATGTAAACACACGAGGTTTTAAAACTAAAATTCACATAAATGCTATTTGTCAATTACTTTACCATAGTTGAAATTAGGAAAAGAATAGGGAATAGAAGTACAATTTGTTTATAAGACTGATTATCCCACCTAACAAAGGAAAAAGCACACAAGTGTGAATGCATCCTGATGCGCTGTTTCTTCACACTAATAAAGGTGAAACTTCTCTCTGAGGATATAAATCAAGTTACCATTAATTTTTATCAGATGGTTACACTGGACATTGCAACTTGCTACTATCATTCAAAATAGATTATAAATTAAATTAAATTTAAATGTTGCTTTACAGTTTACACTGTAGTTGAAAATATTTTTCTTAATTTTCAGATATTTCAGGACTTAAAATGGAAATGTTTCAACATTTAATACTGTATATATTAGGTAATGTTGATGAAAAACAAATGATAACATAATTGACAGTAATTATTTGAAATGGTGCCATGTCTGGGAAACTTTGTGTAGTGTTAATCATTGAATGAAAAGCAGCCATACACATATGTAACCGAAATATTTATTGAGGTAGAACACAAACAGAAGTTAACTCTTTTCAAAGGTATTTGGTTCATGTGAATTTTGTTTGTGTGCACTTATAACTTCTAGTTTCAAACATCTTATTTCTGTGATGTAAAAACCTTTACTTAGACGATACTTTTCTTCCTTTCTTAAGCTCTTCACACGTAACTTACTTGCCCATGAATTTGCTTAAAGTTTCATATAAGGACTAGCAGAATATGTGACTAATTATTATACCTGCTTTCTTTCCATTACTAAATGTTAGTCATCCATTTTGGGGTCTCTTAATGACATATCCATCCTATGTATTTTGAGTGTATGAATCTTATTTTTTAATCACTGTGGAGCATTTGAACTGCTTACGTATTTTTTCACATGAATAGAATGATGATGAATATTAGTATATATGTACGAATATCTGCTTCCGTATTTTGTTAAATACGGGCAAATGGAAATGAAAGAATGAAATAATTTTAAGGTTAATCAAACCAATTTCCACAGTAGCTGAACTACTTTTTGTTACCACCTGTAAAATCCCATGGAGGAGCAACAGGTGCTCTTAACCCCTCAGCCTTCTTACCTGACTCAAAACCAAATTATGCAGCAAGTTGGATACAGACTTTCTTCCCTGTATTGTGGCATACATGCACAATTTGAGTATGTATTCACACATGGACACACACACGCACACATATACTATAGTTACAAACCAGAAGTCTTCCTACATATCAACGACAGACATACTGAAAAAAAAAAAAAACATGAAAACAATCTTATTCACGTTGTCCACCAAAATATCTAGATAAAAATGTAATCCAGAAAAGAAAAGCTATACAACACTTATGAATGACACAGAAGAAGATGCTAGAAGATTCAAAGCAGCCTTCCTGTGGGTTTTCTATGTGAATGTACCAATACTCTTTACTGCTCAAGGATCTTGGAACACACATTATGAAAGCATACCATTCTGTCATCTCTCCTATGGAAATAGTCATGTTTTAATTGATTCCATATATTGCACCATGATTATTTGTCATTTCTTCAGCATGAGCATTGAAATATAATAAAAGTTCCCATTAGAGATTTTGCTACCTGCTGCTGTACTGTCAAGGGCAAATGTTATGTCTTGATTGTGTCATATAAATTGCCTGTGACAGAGTACATGTAACACAAAATACCGTTGTGCAGCACCAAGTCTCTAGATTTTACACAAATATCTTAATAAAAATATTCTGTCACCAAGTAACAGAGACAAGATTCTGATTACAGGCTGAGGAAATGGAATGTCTAAGAAAAATATATGATGTTTTCACTATTGTTCTTGTGACATATTTTTAATTAAAAATGTATCGATGCATTACCAAATCATGGCTGGTGAAAAGCAGACCCATTTTCGTTCCATTGCAGCAATGGAGTCGTCCTATGCACCTACAGGTCAGCGACAACACTGGGATGCTTCGCTCTTTGCTCTCACAGCATACTAAAACAGATCTGTGTGCCAAATGCTAAAAAACTGTGCATGCAGTCAATACTCTCATATTTGCTAATCAATTCTAAGTGCTCATAATGAAGCATTTTTTCTAATATATGACAAACTGAATATTGGAGAAAGAAATGCTGAATAACAATGAAGCTTTTCTCTCTTAAAAAAAAATATTGATGGGCCAGAAATGAGCCTACCTAGCTGAGATGACTCCCTCATGTTGCCATGTAAAAACCACCAGATATCCCAGGTACCACTAAGAAGAGCAAGTAACAGGTAAAAAGAGTGAAAAATAAGTGAAGCAGAACACAGGTGCACAATAGAAAGAGGCAGTACTGGAGACACCAGAGTAGGGAGAAACAGCCTGATTTGAGTAGCCTGCAATGCCACTTGAGGCCATGTGAGCTTCTGGCCCATGGTGCCACCAAAGACCTTAAGGATGTTTCTGGTCTGGGGTGTTGCCTGTGCCCATGTGATGTCTGGACACTGTGCAATGCTAGCCCCACCCCTCTACTGGGCAGCATGGGAGAACAGGGCCCAAGGGCATGAGAGCAGGATATCTGGCCCGCCTCCTCACCTTTGTAGTGCTGGAGATCTGGCCCCAATGCCATGAGCAGGAGATAGTGGTCAGGCTGACTAGCTCAGCTTCAGCCTAGACCCAGATGCAGGCCTTTGAGCTGGCACACACTATGAACAGATGGAGGGTGTGAAGGGACTGGCCCTCCAGAACCAAAGCTTCAGGATCCCCGAGACACAGGAAAACAATAAGGTATCCAAGAGGAGTCTTAGTGAGGATCCAGTAGCGGAAGTCAGAACATTAGAACCACACCAATGACTCATTGCAACCAACATTTGCAAGGAAAGCTCTTTGGGCAAAAGGGTATACTGTGTGACACACTGTGACACACCCAAGCATCCATGGTGAGATTTTTCTAAAAATTTGTTTTCTCTTGGGAAAACAAGGGTTGGAAGGGCAGAAAGCAAATATGGTGGGCCAGGGAGATGAATGGGGTTGAGGTGCATGACGTGAAATTCACAAAGAATCAATCAAAAGGTAAAAACATTACACAATATAAATTAATAATCCTCGCCATTCTGCCTGTCCACAATTTCAGAGGTTAAAAATCAATGTCATGAATGATTACTTCACATGGCTATGGACTCTTGAAAAATTGTTCTGGCTTATCCTCAGTTTTCTGATAAGTTGACATAAGATACAGTTATCTGGAAAGAGAAGTCGCTATAGAGAATATGCCCTCATCCATGCTGCCTGTAAACAAACCTGTAGGGCATGTGGGAGAATTCTGTACACTGGATGGTGCCATCTCTTGGCAGATGGTCCATAGCTCTTGCAGAGAGCAGGCTAAACAAGCCAGCAGTAGCAAACCAATAAGTGCCTTTCTTTACAGCATTTTCTCACAATAGGAAAGTAACTAGGACAACATTCATTGATTACTTTGAGACATTTTATTCACACACACACAAATGTTTTTATCTATGTTTGATTGTTACAAAAGCAAAGAAAAGTATTTGAATCATGGACTTTTATTGAACTTTTTTGAACTTGTAGGTAGAAAGAACATCATTGGCAAATTTCCTGAACCAGAAAAAAACAAAAGAAAGATTTTTTTAAAAGGTGAACTGTTCTCAGTTTACATTCTCATTTCAGTACTTAATTCTTCATGTTCCTGAACCTTCAAAGTAAAAAGAGATTAAGAAACAATCTATAATAATGGAATGGCACAATGAAACTAAGAGTTTGCAATTGAGAAACCACACATACACATCTCACCTAAGTGCTATGCTAATTTCTGGTAACAGTATGAGAACCATTTATTTAATTATTTATAGAAGAACCATGTCATAAGCAATTCTATGTATGGCATCTCATTTAATCTTGACCCTGTTTCAAATATGTGAGGTGTTTTATTTTTAATAGGTAAGATCTGGAACAGTCTGTTGTCCAAATTGGCTTTGTTAAGCCAGCTTGTCATAGAATCAACTTTATACCACAAAATGTCACTCCTTTTTACACAAGGCTATTTTTAGTCTCTGAATACCTAACTGTCCAAAAAGAAAGCCCCACAACACGTGGCCCTAATGTCATGTGTCACATGTTTTGTACTTTATCTTGTTATGTTGTGGTAAGGATTTAAAGCTAAGATAACAATAACCAAGTTATAGAAGGGAAAGAGGCTTTATCATCAATGGCTACTAATAAGCATGTGAGAAGCTTCAGTCTCTACTTAAGGCCTTCTTAGTCATCAGCATTTACTCTTTCAGGACTTTCCTATAAGAATGCCATGAGTGGATCATAAATATGAACATCTGACTCTGCATGCTAGGAGATCAAGTATCTGGATTGGCCAGTTATTTAAAGGTTGTTAGTTGGGGCTGGAGAGATGGCTCGGAGGTTAAGAGCACTGGCTGTTCTTCCAAATGTCCTGAGTTCAATTCCCAGTAACCACATGGTGCCTCACAACCATCTGTACTGAGATCTGGTGCCTCCTTCTGGCGTGTAGGCGTACATGAAGGCAGAAAACTGTATAAATAATAAATACATAAAATCTTAAAAAAAAAAAAAAGGTTTTTAGAAAATGACACTTTTTGATATCAGGGTATAAGAATTGGGTACCAAAAGATGTAAATATTACAACATTAGAAAGGTAGATTTGAATTGGGAATATATACATCAGGTATGAATATGCAACTAAATATGCAACTATGAAGTAAAGCAGAAGAGTGGTGGCCAGGGAAACAGAATGAATAGGATAAGCTTTATGAATATAATAGAAAAATATGACAAAAATTACAAATGAGATTGAGGAAGTATATTATTTCAATTGTGCACTTCAAAAGATATTAAAAATTTCACTGATTGATGATGTAATAATTGAATAGAAAAAAAAAAGAAGTCAGGACTGACTTGTAAGTGAATTTCAAGGAAAGCAAAAAATGAGGGAGGTGAACATGGCCTCTGCCTGAGATTATCTCTGTTCTATGGGAAGAAAAAGAGTCACACAAGTCACTCTGCTATCTGGAGAAGATCAAAGCAAACAAGAGGGAAAAAATCAACAAGTGAGAAAATTCCATTTCAAACAATGATAAAATGATACAGTATCTACTAAATAGGAATTACGAGGGAACCAAATTCTTCCCTACCACAGTAGCATATTTACATGAAGTGATGGGCTAGAGTGACCAGTGCATCTGTCACTGTGGCTTTGAAGGGCACAGGGATTGTCTCCACTTTCATGTTTTCTAACTTCCTCTTCATCAAAGCTTACAATTCATTTACAGTGGAATTTATACAGAACATATAAAATAAGTATAAAATCAAATATTTACTGATAAAATATAATAGATTTATTTTTAGAACTTTTTTTGGCAGGGATAGCAAAATATTTCAGTGGGTGCCGGCCCATGTCACAATTCTAACAACCTGGGTTTGATCCCTGGGTCTCTAAGGAATCACGTGATCGAAGCGGAAGATCAAATCCTACAAGTTGTCTTTCATTCCATACTTCAGCTTCAGAAAAATATAAATTTAATAATTATAAATTAATTGACATACACGTAATTTTACATTTATTAAATAGAACAGCAATTTGGAAAAAAAATAAGTTGGCCATGCTTGTTTATTTAAAAGTATTGAATATTGGATATTTAGGATCTAATGCATCTTCAATATGCTCCAGAGCTAACAAAATTTGATTTTACAATGATCAATGTTCAAAAACAATTTCAAACAAGTATATAGTTCAAAATGCCAGAGAAATGTTTAGAACTATTTCAGAAATTGTTAGAAATTATGTCCTAAATCTAAGCTAAAACATTCAATAATTTTTCATGAAACTCAAGTCAGCCATGGTAACTTTTAAAATAAAAACTTTTTTTCTA
Organism: Acomys russatus; assembly: GCF_903995435.1. Taxonomy (NCBI): domain Eukaryota; kingdom Metazoa; phylum Chordata; class Mammalia; order Rodentia; family Muridae; genus Acomys; species Acomys russatus. The sequence continues at coordinate 37,994,199 of NC_067160.1, read as the reverse complement.
ACATAATTTGATAGAAAATGTATTAAATTGATACTTGCAAGCTGGCAAATTATAGGAGGAAAATATGTGTTCATTTTCCATAAGAAACCCATTATACTTCTATAAAACCCAACACTTGTGTGAGTGCTGTAAAAACACTGCATTTCAGAACATTGAGTAGTCCACTGTGAGGTCAAAGGTACCATTGAGTATTGATGTGTGTAAGTCAGCTGATAGGATGCGAAGGATGATCAAACCTGGCTGCACTAGTGTTGCCAGAAATCCTTCAGACTCATCATGTGCCCCATTTGGATTTAAGTTTATGTTAGCATGCTGTCAGAAGCTTTTATTTATTTATTTATTTTGCCAAATTTGCATGATATGTGTATAATAAATCTGGGCCTGGATATCTGTGCTGTTCTTCCGTTCCTACCACAAATTCACCTCCTCCTTCCCTGCGCTTTTCAATGAAACAATTCTTTTATTCACTCCTTCCCAGATACATTTGTTTATTAATTAAGGAAAGACTTTTCCAGTTTGGTAAGACTGAGCATATACAGGGGGAGGTAACCCCCTTCAGGAACAGTCATATGGGAGGGGAATAAGGGGAAAATGGGAGGGAGGGAAGAATGGGAGGATACAAGGGATGGGATAACCATTGAGATGTAACAAGAATAAATTCATTAAAAAAAAAAAAAAAGACTGAATAAATCCATGACAAGAAAAGAGAGAAAATTCCTAGGGAAGAGATTAGCTCTCACTAATGGGAATGTATGGTCTAAATTGTCCACTTGCTGGGTCACACGCATCAAATAAACAATAATGTATAGGATGCCCTGTTTTTTCATCTTCTCTCACTGTGGAAGGCTAGATAAAGCTCAATTGGCTTTTCTGTTTTAGCTCCAATACTGTGGATTCCATTTCTTCAGCTGTGGTTTTGCTGAACAGGAACAATAGATGTTTCATGTATCAAATCATTCACATGAAACACACTGTGATTTGGTAAAGTGCCCTTGAAATAGGATTCTCTTCTCACTTTTATTGGGGGAAATGTAAGATAGTTTTTCCCCCTCTACTCACAAGGTCCACTGAATGAACCATGCATTCATTCTGTTGTGCATTTCCCGGAGCCCAGGGCTCTTGTGAAAATTAACAGTTATTTTTAAGATGGAAAAGGTTTCAGATACTTAGAACATTTGACTTGTTTCTGACATACTATGAAAAATTTGAGTGAGACTTCCTAATTCAATGGGGTTTTTAGACTCACTGACTTGCATCAGGCTTCTTAGAAACGATTTTTTTTTTTTTACGAAGTGATTTACTTTCATAATTTTTTTTTGTCTTGAAAAAATTAAAACCTTCATACTACCACTACCTTGTAACCCGTTCTTTCCCGAGGTAAACTTGTCTATGCTCAGGTGGTCTTAGAGAATGTTTGGAGGTGTTTGTGAGTGCCCTGAGCTCTGTTACCCTGCTGCGTCTTTCTCAGAAGGAAAGCATCACATTTCACAAAATGAAATGGGGCCATTTGACTCTTGCAACCAATATTTTTCATCTTCATTTCTACAAACTCTTCGGTAATAGCAACACAGCATGCTGGTGTGAAACACTTTTGGGGGGATTACTTGGAGAAGTGTTGGCTTCTGGGAATACTGAGAACCAGAGGTCATCCATGCAGGTTCACACAGAAGACTCAGTCATGGTTTCAAGAGCTGAAGATGTCCATAGGACCCTTCTACTCAAACTCAGGGAAAGCACATGTCATTCAGAGGGACACAACTTGCAATGAGAAGCAATACTAAATGGCCCCCTTTCTCTACATTTATTCAGAAGCTGAAGTCCCCTCACCACTGCCCTGACAACTCTTTAACTTATTGGTGTTCTTAAGCATTAAGTGAAATTTAAATCCACATTTAGATTTTTTTATGTACATCTAACCAAATCATATATTCTTCCTCAACATTTTAGGTAGATAAAATAATACAAAGAAAGAAGCGGCATGTTTGGTCTCTGTGAGATTATGAAGTTGGATTTATTACCATTAAATATTATTAAGACAGAAACCCTTGCATTGGTTGTAATTTAGGTCAAATATTTTTTGTTACAGAAATATGTTTGAAAATGGGTCTTTGAAATTCTCTCAAAAATTAAAAATTTTTCAAAGAAGTGTCTATCACTTTACTAAATAAATTAAATGATTTAATCCAGATTTTTAAAAGCTGATAACTTTATTGATGTACCTTGTGTGTGTTTTAAAAACAAATTATTTAGACAATTTCCTTAATTACTTCTTAAGGACAGAAGTAATTATAAATTTAAAATATATGTACTATATCTTATATTTTTCTGACTTTCCATCTATTATTCAAACAGTACAGAAGGAGAATCATAGTCCTTTAATATGATCATATAATCTGTTTCTTATGTATGAATGTAACAAAGGCTATAACTGTACATAAACATCCCAGTACCTCAACAAAACCAAGCTATGAATTTTAAATTTTCAAATGCTAAATATTCAAATTAATTTATTAATTGGCAGGGTCTCTCAGATGCTCTTCTGTTAATAAGATCAAATTCCTGGTGATTGAAAAGCTTTACCATAGTAACCAGTTTCACTATATGTAAATGGGATCTCTTGTTGTCAGTCAGTCTTTCAGTCTTTAGGAATAAGTAACTATTTCATCAAGCTCCTGTGACTTCCTTGTTTCTGTCACTTCTTGTTACTCAAAAAAAAAAAAAAAAAAATCCATCCATCCTGGTGCAATGGGCAAAACATTTTTATCTGTCTCAAAACAGCTTTCCTAATTATTTGCATTTTCAAAACTCTGTCTCAATACATTCAAGTATCTACTCAACTGTTTCCAAAGAGACATGCTTAGGGGACACCATCTCTGAACCATCAATGGTGGTAGTAAATGCCTTGCTCCTCAGAGAATTTACAAGATCAAAACCTCATGGTGTACATGGAGTGCTTAGATTATAATTTTCCTATGTTCTTTCATGTACATTTATCAAAAATGAATTTCATCTGCCACTGGGCTTCACAATTCTCCAGTATGATTAGAGCCATCTGGAGCATCTCCCAAATCTCATTAGTTTTTAACTAACCAAAGTAGCATAATGTTGTCAGAATATTTTACCACCTCCCTCTTTGTGTGTAGTTCACATCATTAGCAAGTACACTGAAATACGAAGATCCCAACACCTCGAGTCACTACCTCTTCTTTCAATGGCCCCCACCAAAGAGCACTTGGGTCTTACCAGTCTTATCAGCTGTTGTTGCCAAAGCCTAACCACTTTTCACTCAACACACACATTCCAGTTCATTAGCACACTTTGTATTTCACCAAGAAGTGGATAATATTTGGTTACATTAGCATACGGTTAAAGAGGCAATGTTCATTTCTTCATGGGTATTTCAAAAGTTCTCTATTTTTATCTAGAATCAGAGAACGTTCTACAAGAATATAAACTTCGGTTTTGTTATGTTTTAGTTTTGATTATACACAAAGTTAATCTATATGTATCTCTTACTTTATTAATATAATGTTTGCTCAGAGAAATTTTGTATTAGCAAAATAATTGTTATAAGTTTTAACCACTTATAGTATACATTAATAATCATACCTACCTTGTTTTTAATTTTTGAAAATATTCTAACATATATTACATATGCCATTGTATATTATATATAGCTGTATAAAACTTTATAACAATGTTTTCATTAGCATCATTCCGTAAAAAGGATGACCACTAGGTAATCATTTAAGGTACTCTTTAATTTCTCCTAACTCAGTTTGAAGAGATACATTTTTAGCTACCAATTGCAACTTTTCCCTCTATTTCCAGATCATCAGAAATAGAGTGGCTTGACCAGAATTGGAGGCCTCCTTGAGTTACACAGTAAATTTCTGACCAGTTTGGCTTAAAAAGTAGACTGACCCTGTGTCAAAAAGAGCTGATGCCTATGAAAACCAAATACAAATAAGAAAACTATAATTTCCAAATGAAATTAGCTATAATTGTTCTTTTCTTTATAAACTGATACAATCATCATGGCCATTGTAATGTGTTTTCAGAGTATATTAGTTTAAGAAATTCATAAATCATATATTTCCAAATATTGAATGATAATGACAAAATACCCACAAATTTGTGTCATTTATATTACCAATATACATATATATTTTCTCTGTTATTTAAAATAGATTCTTTTTTTATACACTACATCCTGATTAGAGTTCCCCTCCTTGTTTCCCCCATCCTCCCCTCCAAAGCAGAGGGCCAGGATTCTAAGAGATAACAAAATAAAGTATAATAAGATAAAACAAAAATCATCATATCAGAGATTGACAAGGCAAACCAACAGAAGGAAAAGAGTCCAAGAGACCCACTCATTCACACATTCATCCGTTCCTTACCAACATCACCCATCTAGTTGTAATGCCCTTTTGTATAGTGATATATCCAAAAAATCCAAAGGCACCAACATTTAGCCATTTTTATTTAAATTACAAACCAGTTTATTCTAAGAATAAAAATACAAATTCTTTATGACAAGGCTCTTATGTCTTTGGGAGTACATCTCATTTGGAAGAAATGAACTTTAGAAATAACACTTGATCTAGATGTAATATATATGTTAACGATATTAATTAATTTGTGAAATCATAGACAAATACAACTTTAAAAATGGTTATCGTGTTTCTATTTTTGAAATGAAAACCATCCAGTAAAATAGAGAAATAAACTAAGGAGCTAACTAAAAAACTAAAAGAACCAAGCAATGAAGGCAGCAGCATCCTGTAGAATTTCTTCAGGATTTCTTTCAATTTTTATTGAAGTCCAAATGAAATCAGTTGGACTGACAAGAGGAGGACTACTAAGCCAATTCTTGTCATGTATTTCAGTGAGATTTTCATGTGTCTATTTCTAGGCTATCCAGTACGCACCACCAACCTGTTGCCTATACCTTCTTAATTACAAAACTTCATAATTAAGAGTCAAATATACAATGCTTAATTTAAATACATTCAATGTCAGCAATCCTCTAATGTGAAAACATCAGAATTTCAGAAATATGTTTAAACTACCCTGAAAAGTTGTAAACACAGTAACAATGCATGTCTTTCCCCAAATCACACTTTACAGCTCTGAGGAAGTCTGTTGCTGTGACTGTTCTGGTGAGTGCACCATGCCATAGGCTATGGCTTGTCATCTATCATGCGCATTACAGGAAATGAAACCTCCCCACAAAAGCATCATAGATGACTTGAAAACACACGGGTTACCTTCTGAAAATTATATAATTCAACTCTATTCATGGATTACTTTTCACCAGTTAAGTATTAATAATATTCTATGCATATTAAGGTTTCATGAGAATTAAATGTGTGTCTATGTTTATTCAAAACTTTAGACCTCTTTTTTTTTTTTTTTTTTTTTTTTCCCAAACAAGGTTTTTCTGTGTGGCCTTGGCTATGCTGGTTTTGTTTTGTGGGCCAGGCTGGCCTCAAACTCACAAAAAACTCTCCCGTCTCTGCCTTCCAGAGTGCAGAAGTACACCCCCACATTCAGCTAACTTAGTATTATATTTTTAAATATCCATTTTCTGGCGTTTCATTCTCATATTAAAGTTGACAATTATGCAGCAAAAGCCTGATTTTTGTCTTTCCACTTTTCTTTTTGCCCAGAAGTAAAAATCAGGATTCTGTCGTTATATCATAAAATATTTTTATTGAAGGAATCTATACTAATTGGAAATCATTTTTTGTGAGTTTTTTAATGAGAAGCCAGTTAACAAATATTTGCAACCAAAAAGACATATCTTAATGTTTTAAAACACACACAGTCAGGTGACTTATTAGTATTTTCTCATGTTTTAAGTTAAACATTAAAATTAATATGATATTTATCATATGTAGGAAAGAATAAATTAAATACAACGGCTAGAACTGCTAAGCTGTAATAAGTAAAATATAAGTAGATTTCTAATAATGTGATTTGCTCTATTAAAAATCTGTTTAACTGCACTTTTTCTCCTCCATCCAGTTAATAGCTTACTTTTTGTTTTAAATTTGCCTAAAGCATTTTACTTTATCTGTATCAGAATTATTTATATCTGTGTCTTTACTCAATAAATTATGCTATTGTATTTTCATCAGTTTATAGTCATTCTTTGAGTTCCTTAATAAATAAATGTAGATTTGCATTAACTCTTTCAAATGCCTTTATAAATCCACACTTCATTTTGTTTGGAACTATGTAAGAATAATGTTTATATTTCTTAACTCATCATTAATTTAGAAGTTTTATTAACTCCAGCAAATATATTTTAGATGGGCTTGCTGATTTCCAACAGTTTATAACATTTACTAAAGTCTGAGATAGTAATTTTGCACCTCTTAAAACAAGAGAATTTATTTCCTAAAAATAATAATGATGACTTGTACTTACATAGTACAAAATCTGGAATAAAGTATTAATAACATCATATAATAATATCTAATACCAACTATATAGCCAAAATGTAATTTCTCCAAATTGTTTAAACACTTCTTTTCCAAGACCTTTTATCTTTTCTTTTTTATTCAGGATTCATTAGAGGCCGAACTGACAGAAGTCACTATAAAATAGATTCACATGACATGGACAATGATAAACATGAAATCACTAGCACGTGGGCTGCTGTGAGGTCTTCTCCTCTCCTACAATGTCTAATTCCTAGAGGATAGGGAAGAAATAATTGAAATATAAGTAGAAATGTAAGTCCTAGATGTAGATATGGTAGAATCAAGTAAAATTTGCCAATTCATACTAAAGGTTGAGATTAGAGTCTACAGGGATAAATTCACCTTTGAGTATATCATTTCTTCCCTTGGAGTATATCATTTCTTCCCTTGGTTGTTATATTAACACATGGAGAGAAAATAATTAGTAAATGAGGACATCAAGGGCGATGCCAACCACACAGGTAATGGCACAGGACGGCAACGTACAGTTTCATTTGTAATATGACGAAGAACCTATCACATCTTAACATGATAAAGATTTTTTTTTCGTTGAACAATTATATCCTTAATTTTTTTATTAATTTATTCTTGTTACATCTCAATGGTTATCCCATCCCTTGTATCCTCCCATTCTTCCCTCCCTCCCCTTTTTCCCTTATTCCTCTCCCCTATGACTGTTCCAAGGGGGATTACCTCCCCCTGTATATGCTCATAGGGTATCAAGTCTCTTCTTGGTAACCTGCTGTCCTTCCTCTGAGTGCCACCAGGTCTCCCCCTCCAGGGGACATGGTCAAATATGAGGCACCAGAGTTCGTGTGAAAGTCAGACCCCACTCTCCACTCAACTGTGGAGAATATTCTGACCATTGGCTAGATCTGGGAAGGGGTTTAAAGTTTACTGCCTGTATTGTCCTTGGCTGGTGCCTTAGTTTGAGCGGGACCCCTGGGCCCAAATCTGCCTATCATATTGTTCTACTTGTAGATTTCTAGGACCCTCTGTATCCTTTTATTTTGCTATTCTCCCATGTGTCTCTCATTTAGAGTCCCAATAGGATGTCCTCCCCTCTGTCCCAGTTTCCTGGTAAGTGAAGGCTTTCATGGGACATGCCCCTTGGGCTAGTATGCAGATATAAGTGAGTATATACCATTTGATTCTTTCTGCTTCTGGGTTAACTCACTCATTATGATCATTTCTAGCTCAATCCATTTATCCACAAATTTCTGGAATTCCTTGTTTTTAATAGCTGAGTAGTATTCCATAGTGTATATGTAAACAGCCTAAGTGTCCCTCAGTAGAAGAGTGGATAAAGAAACTGTGGTACATATACAGTAAGATGCACTTTTGAATCTGGATTTGGCATTCTCGTTTCCTCACATTTCACGTCGGTAGAGTAGAAAAGCATGGCATAGAAGAATGATAAGAAGCAGTGCAGTGTACTGAGATGTCACTATCACATTTCATCTCTGAGGGAAGTCAAAGGAGGAACTCAAGCAGAGTCAGGGTAAGAAACAAGAAGCAGCAACTGAAGCAGAGACTGTAGAGGAAATGTTCACTGGCTTGCTCCACTTGGCTTCCTCAGTCGACTTTCTTATACAGCCCAGAACCATCTACCCAGGAGTGACACTTCCCATAGTGAGCTAGGCCTGCCCATGTCAATCATTAGTCAAGAAAATACCCCCAGACATTCCTACATGCCAATGTGATGGATCTGTTTTCTCAGTTAAGGCTCCCTTCTCTCGGCTGATTTTACTTTTGGATTAGGTTTACAGAAAAACTAACCAATGGGCCTAATATTTGAGAGTCCATGTAACAAGTTCTTGATCTACTGAAGACCAAATTCAATTCTAATTGAGCTTGAGTTTTCAAAGCAACCCCCTTTTGTCTCGCTCCTCTTTTTTCCTTCTTTCCCCTTCCTTTTCTTTTTTCTGTGTTTCTTTCTTTTTTCTTTCTTTCTTTTCTTTTTTTGTAATTTTCTTTTGTAATTTAAATAAAGTCTTATAATACCAAATCATGACAGAAATAAGCTTTTCACAACAGCCCCATGCAATCTGCCCATAAGGTCTAATGATGTTAACCTGTGGAAATTCAAGGCCAAGTGAATGAAACTCAGTAACACAAGAAAAAAAAAAAAAAAAAAAAAAAAAAAAAAAAAAAAAAAAAAACACACACACACACACAAAAAAAAAAAAAAAAAAAAAAAAAAAAAAAAAAAACAAACCAAATGTGGTGTACCAAGTTGAGTGAGAAAAGATATCTGCAGAGTCTTAGCAAACGTACTCCTGACCATTCATTCATTCATCTAAAAAATTACTATTTGGGCAGAGGAGATGGTTCAGTATACTGCTTCCCTTACAAGCCTGAGGACAAAAGTTTGATTCTCAGCACACATAGTTTTAAATAGATAAATAATGACAAGTCTGGTGGAGCAGTGGAAGCTTGGAATTTCAGCAGGCCATTGGCAGATGCAGGAAGGTTCTTGGGACTTGCTGGCCAAACTGAGTATCTGGCTGTGGGAGCTCCAGGTCCAGTAGCAAACCTTGTGTCAAAATACCATGGAGGGAGGTACAGACATGGCTTAGTGGGTGAAAGTGCTTGCTACATATACATGAAGACATGATCACAAGCACCCACATAAAATAGTGGGAGTGGCTGCACATGCCTATAGCCTCAGTGTTTGTGGGTGGAAACAGAAGTAGAGAATCAGGTTAGCTTTCTGGACCACCTATGTAGCTGAAGTACAGTGAGCTCCAGATTCAGTGAAGGATTTTGTTTCAAGGGAATTAGGCAGAAATAGAACAGAGGAAATAATGTCATTATTTGCTCACCACATGTGTCTACACACACACACACAAACACACACACCATTCCATACCACACACCACATACTTCACAAACACACCACACTAGACAATTGAGATGGGTAAACTTTAGGGACAATTTTGTTGAATGGCCGTAATGTCACTGTTGGTCACTGATTTCTCTTTGAATGTCAGCCTCCTTATGAAGGTCAAATGTGAGTTTTTAGATAAATCTTCCTAGGCATAAGAAAATCAGAACGGTGAGCCTAAATTATATTTAAAAACATGGCGTTGCATGAGTCCCCTGCATCACTGAGGATGGGTAAAAACAGTGCAGCCATTCAGATATCTAAATCCTTACTCCCACCTCTAATTGCCCCCTGCCAACATGCTGCCTTTTCCTGACTATGGCTTATAGAACTAGAGTTAAATGATATCATGAATCACTTGTGTTTTTTTTTTAAAAAAAAAACTATAGTCTATATTTAAGAGACTTTTCTATTTCTTTAGCTTAAATATGAGAAGGAAGTTGCTAAAATAAAGTCTCCTATGTAAGAGTTCACTATGAACATTGTACCCTAGCAAAATAAATATGCCATCTATTCTGAATAATGCATGTATATAACATGTTAATCTTTTATGACATACTCTTATCAAGAAGTAAATCTTAAAGCACAAAAAAAATGTTACTGCATTTGTTAAAATGGGTGAATCAATTTAAGCTTTCTTATGGTTTGTCAAATTTATAAAATATTATATTTCTCTTCAGATAGAATTACACACTGTGTAGCTCAAAGATAATCCCTATGGTCTTGGCATATGTTACTTAATTGTCTCAGAAGGAAATGCCATAAATAGCATGCTGTCATCCCCCACAGGCATTGGCTCATCTGTCACAGTAGGGGCTCCAGACAGGGTGAGGTGCTCTAAGACATTGCTTAGTCTATGTAAATCACAGCCATTACTTCTTACCACTTCCCAATTGGTCAATTATGTATAAACATGTGTTAATAAAAATTTGCCTCTGTGCCTCTAAGGTACACGCCCATAAAGCTATGTGAGTATGATAAAGTATAAATGGCATACATTACTATCTGATCCAACCCACCTCATAAATTATGATCCAAAGTGCCTGCATAGAAACCAAACTCCAGGAAAACTCTCAATGCTGGGGGGCAGGGAGCCAAATGATATAATAGAAAACAATAAATTTCTTCCTGTCTTTGTAGTTTTGAAAAAAAATTGGATTTGTTTTCCCTTAGGAATGAAGAATAAGCAAACAATATATTAAATCTTAAACTACAGAGTGTTTTGTAAGCCATTGACTTCTTAATATCCATAGGTGATGGAACCATAGAAATTTAACTTAGTTGTTGATAATAAATATAGAAAATGGAATTATGTGGAATTATAGAAAATTCTAAGAATGATACATTTTCATTGTTTATATTTATATGTATGTATGTGTGCATAGGCTACGTGTGTGATGTGGGTGGGTACCTAGGGGGACCAGAAAGTAAGTCTGATTTCCTGGAGCTGAAGTTACAGATGGGTGTGAGCCTCCAGACATGGGTGCTGGGAACTGATTTCCTATCTTCTGGAAGAGCAAGAAAAGCTTTTATTATTGTACCATCTCTCTATCCCTTTGAATATTCTTAAGAAAATATTTAATAGTTATTGTAATGGTGGAGCAAATACCTTGTGAGTGGATTTCTCTAGATTGCATTCCACTGGAGTCCATGAGAGACTATAATTGACACATTTTAATTAAATACAAAAGAACTTTAGGATAGAATGCTTGAGTCAAAATCTTCTTTCTATCTCTATGAGGGCTATAATACATTCAATACACCACTGAGTTGGCCTGAGTGTTTCCTTGGCAAAATGTACATCATGCAGATGATGCCAGTTCACCTCAGAGCTGTAAGAAACAAGTGAGATTAGTAAGAAAACCTCTACAACGTTGTAAGGTCTCTACATAACTGATTTTGCAAGAACACTAATTTAAAATATTGAAATATTTAGGAGTAATGATCATAATGGTATGGATATCTTTAATTGTTTTAATAAATAGAAAATGTTCCTTTAATGAACATTTAATAATGTTTAGAAAATAGTAAATTATAGTTGAACATAATCAAAGTTGCCACAGTAGCAATTATTTCACGTACACAAGAAACAAGAGTGTCCACTCTCAGTAAACATTTTAATTATTTTTCTGTATTTTCAGAAATACAGTTGACATGAAGATACCTGCACAACGTTGGTGTGTAACCTTGTAAGTATGCACATATGTAACACTTGAAGCTGAGTTATGTCTCTATCCCCCACAGCCCATGTTATGAACCATGTTTTACTGCAGAAACTTATACAATGTACTCACCTACCATACTAAAACTTCACACCCTTGGAAGTTTCCTCACCTTCCATGTTCTAATGACTAATTTTTAAAAATTGACATTTTCCATTTTAGATATTTCACGTAAGTAAACATTTGTCACTCTGTGACTAGCTCAAAACATAATGGTCTTTCAAGTCTCTCTATGTTATTGCCAATTACACAGTTAACCTATTTTATAGACAAATATATACACATATATACAATGTATATTTTTATTACAATGCACATAATATATAATTAATGTATCCATGTATACTCATGTTTTTTCTATGTCTTGTTTATTATTAAAATTATTTCATGAGACCACAAATGTTTCTCAGGAATCTAGCCTTCAGTTCTGACATGTAATTTAGAATAACGCTAGAGGCAAGTTACTACAATCCCCAAATAAATACCAGTATTTCTAATACCTCTTCTGATCCATGTCTTAAAGACCTGGGATTCATTAAGCTGTTCACAACTTTTTTTTAGGTTTACTGTAGTTTGGGTTCCAAGTATGTGTAAATAGCTGTCAGGCTAGATTCAATACAGACTGGAGGTCAGTTCTAACAACAATTCAAAACACAAGCCAAAATATACAGATAAATCAGTTCAATGATTTGAAACTTCAGTGAATAAGGCATATCACTCCCCCAAAATTGTGAAAATTGATCTTCAAAGGTAATGAAAAAACTTAAAAATCTAATTGTTTTTCATACACATGGCCTGCATCTTATTATTGCTGATAGACAGGTGGAAGGTCTTTTCCTGCACATGTGTTTATTCTCCATCTAATCACCACCTTCTATGGACAAATAATCAGAACATAGATGCACAAATCAATAAGGTTTCCAGAATATATTTAAATATTTTGAAATCACATTAAGTTTATATTTATTATTAAAATAAGTAGACATTCTTTTTAATATTGGTAAAATAATGAAGATTTGAGTTTTTTATCAATATACTCATCCATTTATGATCCATGGATATAGTAAATATTAGGTAAAATAAGCACAGAAATATGAAATAGTATCAATTCACACATACACACATGACACACACGGGGACAGAGAGAGAGAGAGAGAGAGAGAGAGAGAGAGCACCCACTTGACAATGTACTACTTTTTGCTCCATTTTAGCAGATTTTTCTGTGGATATGGTGCATTCACCAGGGAATTTTTAATGAGAATATTTTTAATTCTTAATCAAATTTACATTTACCTAACATATTGCCTATCTTCAAACAACCAAGCATAAAAATATTTCCAATGGACATTTATAGCAATAAATTTTACAATGTGTGTTCCTCTTTCATCTCTATGCTTTTATTATTAATTAATAAAATAAAATTAAAAGCACTTTTAAAGCATTGCTAGGTAACTTATGTATTATATAAAATGTGGAGATCTATTTACATAAATCTGTATTGCATCTTACCTGCCTACCGTCTCTACCTAGCCTTCCTTCTTACTCATACACATGTCTTTTTTTAATTTTCTTTTTTCTTTATTCATTTACATTCATTAAGTACTTCTTCATTCACAGAATGAATTAATAAAAAACTACCGTTTTGTCCAATAATATAGTTTGTACATAATAAAGCCTCAGACAGTATATTTTATTGCTTTATTCAAAAAGTATTTGTTGACTTAAATTTTTCATGATTTTCTAAAAGGAAATGCAAAAAGTAGGCTTTTACCCTAAACCAGTAAAACAGATTAGCTAAATAAAGATATAATTATAGACTAACTAATATAGCGAGATGGTGCTACAAAAAACAGTGTGTATTCTCATCATCATTAAAAAGTGTTGAGGTAATACAAATGAATCAACGGATAGTTCCGTAAAATTGGGTGTATTACCTTTCCTGTTGCTGTGATAAAAAATACCCTGAAAAGACGACATATGGAAGGATGAGTTCATTTTGAATCCTAGTTGAAGGGTACAGTCCACCTTATCTGGGTCTGAAGGTGGTAGGAGCTTGAAACAGCTAAGTCATTTTGCATCAACAGTCAGGAAGAAAACAAGGCTGAAACCTAAGACTCCGCTAGTTCCCTCTATTTTACTCAGTGTAGAACTCAAACCCAGTGAAAGTTACTGCCTACATTTAAGGTGGTTCTTCCCACCCCCAGGATCCTAATCAGTATCGTCATTCAGAGGCAGGGCTAGAAGCTTGTCTCCTAGGTAATCTAAATGCATCAAGGTGATGGGTGACGTTCAATACTAATCATCACAATGAGAAAGAACATTATCAATATCTATGAATGTTCTTTTGTTAGTAGAAACCAGAAGACACTCTCTAGAACACTTACTAGATCTAAATATACCTTACTCATTTGTGTTCTTTAATTGGCAACAAGAAGACTGTCTGAAGGATATACCTTCATATATGGATGCAGGCACAGGGCAGAATTTGTCATTAAATACTGAGTGGTAATTAAAAAGAGATTTTGATGAGCCTGCCTAATATGCGTGTGTCTCGACAGATACATTTTATTACTTTGGAAATCTATCTGGTGCTTTCCCAGAAAACTGGGAATAGGGCTTTCTCAAGACCCAGCTATTCCACTCCTTGGAATATACCCAGGAGATGCTCCATCACACCACAAGGTCGTATGCTCAACCGTGTTGGTTGCAGCCTTATTCATAATAGCCAGAACCTGGAAACAGCTTAAATTTCCCTCAGTTAAAGAATGGATAAAGAAACTGTGGTACATTCACACTATGAAATACTACTCAGCTATTAAAAACAAGGAAATCCGGAAATTTGTGAACAAATGGATGGAACTAGAAATGACCATACTGAGTGAGTTAACCCAGAAGCAGAAAGACTCATATGGTATATACTCACTTATAATTGGACACTAGCCCAAAAGGCATATCCCATGAAAGTCTTCACTTACCAGGAGATTGGGATAGATGTGAGGACATCCTACTGGGACCTCTAAGTCAGAGAAATATACAAGAATCGGGAAATAGAAGGATCCCAGTGGTCCTAGAAACCTACAAGAAGAACATCATGATGGATGGATCTGGGTCCAAGGGGTGTCTGCTCAAACTACTGCACTAACTAATGACAATTCAAGCAGAAAATATTGAACCCCTACTCTGATCTACCCAATGGACAGGACATTCTCCACAGTTCTGTGGAGAGCTGGGACTTACTCTAACATGAACTCTCGTGCCCCATATTTGATCACTTCCCCTTGGTGGGGAGGCCTGGTGGTACTCAGAGAAAGAATAATCAGGCTACCAAGATGAGACTTGATAGCCTATGACCATATAGTGGTGGAGGAGGTCCCCTTTGGTCATAGGCTTAGGTGAGGGGAATAGGAAGAAGAAAGAAAGTGAGAGGGAGGGAGAAACAGGAGGATACAAGTGATGGAATAACAATTGCTATGTAATCTGAATAAATAAATAAAATAAAATTTTAAAAAGTTCTCAATTTTGGCTCATTATCATAGTATAGATAACAGTTAAGGAAACAAAGTGTTAAAGTGTCCAAACACATGACTTAGCATTAACAAAGTCATAAATAAAACAGCATATGTGTAAAGCCTGTCTCCAGTCATCTATCTTTGAAATGGTTTAATACAAAATATAGATTGATATTAGAATTTATCTTTACAATATGGTCCTTGGAACATGGCTCAGTCAGTAAAGTGATTATTGTGACAACATAAAGGTCTGAGTTCAGATTAAAAACAAAAAAGTAAAATGCCACTGCTTTTGTGCAGAGTTGGGTGCATGCCAGGGGTCTTCAGGCCTGTCAGTCTAGCCTAGACACAATGGATAAAGCTTAGTGGCTCATATTTTCTCAAAAAAATAGGCTAGAGAGGGAAAGAAGATCCCATGATCACGAGTTTCTAGCTTCTACATTCATATGTGGAAAAACACCATCTAGCATATTGTGCATATGTGTGTGAGTGTGCTTGTGTGTATCTGTGGTTTTAAAGGAAAAATGCATACAATTAATACATATATGTGTATATGCAGAAACAATGTAATGAATATAAATTCATTTTACAGTATATAATATATTAAAAACTACTTAAACTCAAATTACAATTAAAGAATTTTAAGAAAAAAATTTCCCATTATAAAATAGTAGATGCAAGAAAAGGTGGTAAGCTAGTACACAAATGTTTATGAAAACAAAATGATGTCAAAGAAAATATTTGATCTTCACTAGTATGCAAAAGGGAACGCCCGAATCTGACTGTTACCATTGTGACATTAAGAAAAGGCAGAATTTTCCCTCCAAATTCAAATTTTGGTGCTCAGGTGGGGCATAAACAAGTTAGTGCTTCAATGAGACATAAAAACATTGTGCAGGATAAGAACCTCCAATAAGACCCTCCAAATCTTTATGAGCAATAATAGCATGCAGGCCCTGTCTATGAAAAAGAAATAGATTTCTAAAAATTTCCATTATTTTTAAAATCAGCTTTTACTTCTCTGGATAACGAATTGCCTTTGTTCAATGATGTTTCAAAACACACAATTCCAGACTTTTATATTGTGCCGTCTTATTGACTAACATAGACTGGAAAGAAGGGGTATTCAGGTTGGACAAATTCCATCTTTTGAAGCCGTGGATATTTGGCCCAATTTTCCATGTCAAGTGTAGGTTATAATTTATTCAGTCTTGCCTTTTGTTCTTTTCCACTCCCAACCTTAAATAACATACTGCAATATTAGGTGTTTGAATTTATTAGCATTTATCAAAGCGTACTTTTGGCAAACTACATCACAAAGACTGACATGAGTATATATGAAACAATACATGTGTAAGCCTGCAAAAAAGGGAAATGTAGTGAGAATGTCCATTATATAACTGATACTTTTTTTTTTTTTTTTTTTTTTTTTTGTGGATCATATAAAATTACAGAGGCGCCGTGCACAGTGCTGCGGCTGCAGGCAGTCGTAAACCCTGACTTTCATGGGGCTGTATGGTCTTTTCACCAAGGAGGAAAAAACTTTCTTTATTTAACTTGCCAAAATATTGAAACTGTTTGGGAATGGAGACCTTTACTTTTCCATTTTTTTTTTTTTTAAAAAAAGGGAAAACCTACCGCTTTGGCGTTTAAATGTATATGGAGTTAAAAATGCAGATGGCATGATAACATTACACTGAAAGCATCTGCTGTTTTTCTTCCCTATAAATGTGCATCATGAGAATGTCGTCTTTCCTCTTAAGTGTCTTTTAAAAACAGGAATATATGTCTTTTGGTTACAACAATTTAATCTTAAAATATCTTCATGAAATGCTAATATGTAAATAATGTAAGCATGGAAGAAATCAGTAAACCTTGTGTCTCTAATCATTTGCTCATTAATTAAAAAGCATAAATTACTACCTTCTATGTGAGAATGAAAACAGATTTCAAATAACCCTTCTTAAAAATAGGCATTAAGTGCCATTGACCATTTCAGTTACACTTGGTTGATTTCCCTTACCGAACATTGTGAATATTCAGAATATTCAATATCTCTGAAGTCTCTCAGACTAGAAGTCAAGCACTTTACCAGCAAAATTCTTTCTTTCTTTCTTTCTTTTTTTCTTCTTTCTTTCTTTCTCTTTTTCTTTGTGTGAGTTAGATTCATATATACATGCTATCAGGAAAAAAAAATGAACACAATACTTAAAGTGACTATTTTTTCTCTGAAAAAAATTGAGGCGGGCTTGTGGTGCAAGTCTTTAATCCGAGCACTCAAGGAGGCAGAGGCAGGCACATCTCATTGAGTTCAAGGCCAGCCTTGTCTCAAAGCAAGTCCAGGACAGCCAAGGCTACACAGAGAATCCTTGTCTTGAAAATCAAAAAACAAAAATACCAACAACAAAAAGTAAAATTTTCGGGGGTTTATTATGTGAATTACAAAATAGATAAAATTCTTTCTCCATCTAGAGTCCCAATAGGATGTTCTCCCCTCTGTTCCCAATTTCCTGGTAAGTGAAGGCTTTCATGGGACATGCCCCTTGGGCTAGTATGCAGATATAAGTGAATGTATACCGTTTGAGTCTTTCTGCTTCTGGGTTAACTCACTCATTATGATCATTTCTAGCTCAATCCATTTATCCACAAATTTCGGGAATTCCTTGTTTTTAATAGCTGAGTAGTATTCCATAGTGTATATGTACCACAGTTTCTTTATTCATTCTTCTACTGAGGGACACTTAGGCCGTTACCATATTCTGGCTATTATGAATAAGGCTGCTATGAACATAGAGGGCTTCCTGGTACTATGAAAAAAGTATATCTTTAGAATCATCTTTAGAATCAATCTGTTGATTCTCCAAACATTTTTCTGTTAAAGGATAAAAGAAGGAAGCATGAAAATAATTATAAGCCAAGATTTCTCCTTGATTTCCATTTATTTATCTAACCCAATCTTGAGGATGAAAACTAGGAAATAACAGAGGGGCATTAGAGGTAATATTCACCTAGAACTGCACGACACTTACACTCAACATCTCCAGTGAAAGACACTGATGGTCGCATGGTGGTATAAATTGTTGTAAGTGGATTATTGGACAGAGAAGCTCCAGAGTGCTCTAGTACCTGGTAGAGGTATGGCCTGGGCTCATTAATAAGCAATACTTCATAAGTGCTGCTTCTCACAGAGCAGTCACTTAAGTAATTGGAATTCCATCAATTTCTATCTGCATGCACTTCCTTATGATTAGCAAACTGATGTTCATAACCTTGTAGCATAAAGTTTTATTGCCACATCATTTCTCATTCTCCAGGAATGAACATTTTCCTTCTTTCCAATCATATTTCTTTAAAAAGAGAAAAACTTCCAAGAAAGAAATGAATCACTCCATGGAAACATCTAGGTATAATACTCAGGAATCTTTATCACCTTTTTGAAGACCAGAGAGAGTGCTGGAAAATGTTAAGGGGTTAGTAATCAGTACTGACCTTGAATGAATAAAGGGGAATTAATTAAAGAATTAAATGTTTATCCTTGATTTTTAAGCTATTTTTGTGTAAATGTTTCACATTTTCAAATCTGCTGGAAACTTATACATAGTTTAAAAAATATTTCTAAGATTTCTCGTGTGTGAATCCATGCATGTGTGCTTGAATATGCACACCTACATCCCATCATATACTTGTGTAGGCTAGAGGATACATTGTAATAGTTAGTTTTCTCCATCCACTGAGTCTTAGGGCTCAAACTCAAATCTCCAGACGCAGCAGCAGGAACCTGTAAGGGCTGAGACAATATAGTGGCCCTCTTGTTTATTACATGTGTATTATTTATATTGAGTTGTGGTATAGAGATTTAATGATTTTAATAGGATTAATTAATAATCCCTTTGACTTTTAGTCATTTTAGATATAGAGCCACCTGAAGTCCTTTAATGAGGAAAGGCTAGTCTTAGTTAGCACACTGGCTAGCAATTGGGAGCATTAGAAATAGACTATGACAGAACCTGGCATCTAGGGAACTATCGCAAAGATGCAGTAAATTAACACCTAAAAGAGAAAAAGAATTAAATGCAAACAAAATTATCATTCTCTAGTTTCTATAGGAACTGGGAATTGTTAGAAATCCTAGTATTCTAACTGTGCGTTACAGAGTACAACTAAATGTAGTTACAGAAACTGTGGGAGACAAACACAAAGACTGCTAGTCTTTCCTAAGGAAAGTCATTAGAAGGGGAAATATTCACTATTTCGTCATAAAACACACAACAGGAACGTGTGATGCAATCTGGAGAAACTATTATATTTAAGGATGTATATTCACAGTCATTCAGATGGCCAACTGTAGCTCATGGTCCTCTTTTTTTAAACTTTATTTTATTAATTTATTCATATTACATCTCAATGGTTATCCCCTCCCTTGTATCCTTCCATTCTTCCCTCCCTCCCATTTTGCCCTTACTCCTTCCCCTATGACTGTGACTGAGGGGGACTTCCTCCCCCTTTATATGCTCATAGAGTATCAAATCTCTTCTTGGTAGGCTGCTGTCCTTCCTCTGAGTGCCACCAGGTCTCCCATTTAGGGGACATGGTCAAATATGAGGCACCAGAGTACGTGTGAAAGTCAGACCCCACTCTCCACTCAACTATGGAGAATGTCCTGTCCATTGGCTAGATCTGGATAGGGGTTTGAAGTTTACGGCCTGTATTGTCCTTGGCTGCTGCCATAGTTTGAGCGGGACCCCTGGGCCCAAATCTGCCTATCATAATTTTCTTCTTGTAGGTTTCTAGGATCCTCTGTATCCTTCCCACTCCTTGGAATATACCCAGAAGATGCTCCAGCACACAAGAAACTTTGCTCAACCTTGTTCGTAGCATCTTTATCCATAATAGCCAGAACTTGGAAACAGCCTAAGCGTCCCTCAGTAGAAGAATGGATAAAGAAACTGTGGTACATTTACACTATGGTATACTACTCAGCTATTAAAAACAAGGAATTCCTGAAATTTATGGACAAATAAATTGAGCTAGAAATGATCATAATGAGTGAGTTAACCCAGAAACAGAAAGACTTAAATGGTATATACTCACTTATATCTGGACACTAGCCCAAGGGTCATGTCCCATAAAGTCTTCACTAACCAGGAAACTGGGACAGAGGGGAGGACATGGTCCTCTTAAGTGCTTCAATGACTGTCAAAGTTCAAGAAACTACTAACCGCATTCAGCTGTCTATAATAAACATGTGTTTCCAGAGAGAAATCAAGGTGATATGCAAATGATACTTAGTGTATCATTCAGCAGATTAATAATGTACTCTTTTAAAATAAAACCACCAAGGGTCAGTATCAGAAAAAAAGGTCTTTGGCTACATGATACATTGCTTCTGTTTTTGAAATTATCAAAACGGGACTTAGTCTAAGTCTTGTCTATGTGACCCATCAGGCAAATACTGTCTTGACTGCCATGAAAAAATTTCAAGATGTTACTTTCTTCCATCAAAAAATTAAGACACAAGGGAGAAGGCCAACATTTATATATGTTAACCCTTTTATTACAGTTTTGGATAGAATGGCTTTAAATAGAGTTAGCAGGACATACTTCCACAAAGTTTCCAGGCAGGAATGAGAAGACAAGTAAGAATGAGGTTGGAAGTCCTCCTCTGCTCCCAGTTCCATCTTAAAAGCAGCTTAGACTGGCAGAGAGTAAGAGTAAATGTCTGAGAGGACAATGTACATGTTTTGTATCAGTGAAGATTAAACAAGGAGCTGATTGCAGTAGCAGAGAAAAGGATGAAAAAAAAAAAAAAAAAAAAGAAAGGATAGTGTCCGTGTTGGAGAAAGAGAAAGGTTCTCCTTCTGGAGAATCCGGAAGAGAATATACTCCGAAGCTGAGTGGGAGGAAGCAGAGGCCATGGGTCATATTATGAATTCTATGAGTGGCAATGTAAACTGATATAGTACCCTAAATTGGCAACAGTTCCCTAATCGTTTGGAAGGGACAGGGATACTGAAGTAATTTAGACTCATGAGAGTAGAGTCCATCTGGATCAGAAGAAACAGATTGGTATTATTTGGGTCATTTATAAATTCCCATAAAAATTCAGTTGCTCAACCTGCACTGATCTCTAGGGGAGGCACTGAAGCTAAAGCCAGTCCTTATCACACGTTAAGGGAAAAGGGATTCTCGAGTCCTTAAAAAAAAAAAAAAAAAATGAAAGGCTGGTAAAGCATATGATTGCTGTAAATTCTGGACACAATGCTCTGCTACTTTACAGTCCATGGAACAGTGATTACAAGTGTAAGAAAGAAGAAGAGTGAGTGAGGGAAGGGAAGAGGGAGTACTCATGTGCATGCAGATTCACCCTGGATGAGCTTCCTCTGAGAAATGCACCCTTATGCTTGAGATGCATGCACCAGAAAAACTGATGCCTGTAATGAAAAGAACAAACCACAAGTAGACTCTTCACCATCATAATAAAGAGTCCTTGCTCCTTTACCTTTAGGTCTCTCCAAAGTAACACAGGACAAACACTGACATTGGTGAGTGGGAAGTAAGGATCTGATTGTATCCCAAGATTATTAGCAGGACTGATCAAAGGCAAGTGCCATTCTGAAATAGATAAGTCCTCTAGGGAGAGGCCCTCAGCTACTTCAGACACACTAAGTGATTTACACACACACACACACACACACACACACACACACACACACACACACACACACATACACACACACACACACCAAAGGAAGGCCAAGTGGATATTTTTCCCATTGGCTTGAGGGGAGACAGTGATATGAGCACCAAAGGAATTTATCAAGCAAGATATGAACAGGCAAAGAGGGGGCCCATTAGAATACACTGCAATAATGTGGTGGGAAAGCCCCCAGAGAAGGCATCATATCGCTAGGGGAGGATGGAAATTCATTTTAGCAGTACAGAGGGAAGCAGTGGTCTTATCCTCATGGGACTCCTGTTTAGGCTGATATCAGAGGAGGCAGGTGCTCTTCCTGTTACCTTGTGAAGGATACGTTTTACAGTGTAATTTTTTTGTTTTATCAGATTGCCCACCATTGTAAATTGACATGATTCACTAAGCATTAGGTACCACATGTCTGTGTAAGACATCAGGTCAGAGTCCAGCTGGTCATGGCTTGATTATTAAGGTCTGGGAATTTTATTTTAATCTTTAGTCCTTTGTTTCTACATAGCATAATTCAGGCAGATATTTCATTCAGAAATTTCAGTAGTGCACAACAGCCTCCTACCAAAAAACCAAAAAACAAATATTGGATGCTCAGGATAAACTTGCAAAGATGTGGCAGTTTAAAATTGAGAAACAGTTTGGAATATTGAGAAAAATTAATAGGCCTGCTATGTTTAAAAACTTAAGGAAAATAGTGAAAGTACTCTACATGGAGGAAATACATTCTCCTTACTCAGACAGCACATGAATTGCTATTACAATATTGGAGGAAAGTTTACCAAAATTCAATGCAATTAACAAGCAGGCCCAAGCCTTGTATCAGCATTTACATTTCTAGGAATTCCTGTGACAAAAATTCTGGTAGTAGTGCACAGAGATAAAAATGTAAGAATATTCCCTAGGACACTACTGGTAATATCAAAAATTGGAAGGAACCCAAGTGCCCAGTAATACAGTAATGGCATAGTGAGAGTGATAGAGCCTTATAATAAAATAATATGTGGCATTTAAAAGAAATGGGATAGATCTCAGTGTACCGATTTGGAAAGAAGCCCGAGATACATTGAAAGCAGAAACACTACATTAATAGTATTTATAAAAAACCTCATTAGATTCATGAGCATTGCTTCACATGGAAAGGAAATATTCTGTTATGGAACTTCATTCTTGAATAAAATATAGATTATACTTTGCATTTATATATTTTTCCAGTTGTTAAATATTTATTTTATAAATATTTTATTTTTTAATTAAAATATATTTTCTCTTATCTTCCCTACTACATCCAAACCCTCCCATGTACCTTCTTGCTGTCTTTCCAGTTCTTGGTCTCTGTTTCTTTCATTGTTCTTAAATATAAGGTATTTATACATTTGCATATATTCAAAATATACAAATACTTTCTGCTAAGTCTATATAAAGCTAATCATATGTATATATATGAGTTTGGGGCAGACAGTCAATTTATTTATTTTATTATATGAATGGGTCTTGCCTACACATATGTCTTGGCACCTTGTGTGGTAAGTGCCCATAGAAAAGGGTGCCAGATCCTCTAAACTGTATTGCTCAACACTGTTAGTGTCATGTGGGGGCTGGGAACTAACTCTGGGTATTCTAAAAGAAAAACAGGTGCTCCTAACTTCTGAGCTATCTCCTCAGGCCTTATGTTCTTGCTTTTCAAATTGATATATGCCTTACAATAAGAAAAAAAAATTAAAAATGTGACAGGGTTAAGTAGAAAAATCATATTATATTTATCATGGTGCACACAACTAAAATCCACGTGGATTAAAGACTTCAACATGAAACCAGACAACTTACTCAGGCGAGTGAAAACTGGTATGGCCACTGTAGTAATCAGTGTGGAGGGTTCTCAGAAACTTTAAATAGATCTGTCACATGATGCAGCTTTTCCACTCCTGGGCATTTCCCAAAATTATTTATATCTTATGACAGACATACTTGCCCACCCATGCTCACTGGTGCATTAGTCACCATAATCAGGAAGCAGAAATTGTCTAGGTGTCTGTCAATGAAAATGTGCTAAATTTAAACAATGCAATGTTAGTCAGTTGTTTAAAAGATTGACTATACAGCTAAATTGATGGAAAATAAAATAATCATTTTGAGTGTGGCACTTTAGACCCAGGAAGATAAACATTGCTTTTTCTCTTCCATATGCGGATGCTAGCTTAACATCGAAGATATCTGTATTTAGCCCCACTCTGGCAGGCACTCCCTGTGAACCAGGGAGGCAGGTTGGATAACTAAGGGCCTTTTCCTCTCTTTCTGCTACTCCAAGCCACGTTCCCTAGCCTCACCCAGCTCTGAAACAGAGTAAAGGCCTCTGCCTCCCCTCGTTGGGTTGCCTTCTCCTGCCTCCTGCCTCTTAACCTCCATCCTGCTATGCATTGTTTTATCTCAGCTCTAAATCCCAGCCGGCACTCCCTGAGAACCCATAGGCCACTCTTGGCACAGAAGCAGGCCCATTAGCTACAGCTCCTCACCACTCCTGTCTTTCCTCCAAGTCCTATCCCAGTCTCATCCCGAGCTCCCTAGCACACCTTCTGATGTGCCTTCTCCCAACTCACTATCTCAATTAATAGAAGATCAACTCAGCAGATTCTGGTGTGACACCTAGCTTTCCTCCCTCTTGAGAAGACCCAGCCCCTCTCCCAGCCCATCTTCATCTTTAAGTCTAAGGTAACAATGCCCTGAAATGCATTTTAACTAGAACCTCCAGTGGCCACATCTATCAAGACTACAAGACATTTTCCAACAGGCAACACACAGCCACACACTCTCCTCAACAACAGGCAGGAAACAGAAACTAAGGAACAAAACATCCACCCAACAAAAATAAGACCAGATATCAGCACTAGAATTACCATCTTTCCAAATTTAGATGCTTAGACATCAGTGTAAAAACAATCTCTAGTAGCCAGGTCAGTGTGTCTTCACTAGAGCCCAGCAGCCTTAGCACAGGGCACCCTGGATATTCCAACATATTTGAAGGACAAAGACCTTAAAACAGCCTTTATGCATAGGATAGTGGTCTTTAAAAAGGAAACAAAGAAATCCCTTAAAGAAAGTCTATGAAAATACAAATAGTGGAAATCAGTGAATAAGACTGTTCAAGACCTAAAAGTGGAAATGGAATCAATAAAGAACACCCAAAATGAGAGAAACCAGGAAAGGAAAAATGTAGAAACTAGAGCAGGAACAACAGAGCCACGCTTCAGAACAAACTCCAGATGATAGAAGAGATAACTGGCATTGGAGACAAGATATAAGAAATAAATACATTGTTCAAAGAAAATGTTAATTTTAGAAAAATTCTTGGCACAAAATATCCAAACATTTGAGACCCTATGAAAAGACCAAATATAAGAATAATAGGAATAGAGGATGCAAAAACACAGGTTAAAGACTCAGAAAATATTATCAAAAAATAACAGAAAAATTCTAAAACTTAAAGAGGTAGATGCCTTTCAAAATATAAGAAGCAAACAGAGGACCAAATAGACAGGACCAGAAAAGAAAGATTCTTCAGCATATAATAATGAAAACAGTAAATGTAAAGAATAAAGAAAGAATATTGAAAGCTACAAGGGAAAAAGAACAAGGAATCTATACAGGCAGACCTACCAGAATTATATCTGATTTCTCAATGAAGACTGCAAAATCATGAGGAGATTTTCTGGACAAATGTGCCACATATTCTAAGAGGCTACAAATCCCAGTTCAGACTATTGTACCCAGCAAAAGTTTTGATCACTGTAGATGGATAAAATAAGGCATTCTATTATAAAAATCAAATGTAAGCAGTATCTATCTGTAAATCCAGGACTACAGACGGTACAAAAATAAATGAAAATTCCAACCTAAAGAGATTAACTACATACAAAAACAAAACAAAACAAAATATAACAGAACAAAATGAAAAATAAAACCTTACATGGACTAAATATCTCACACCAGCAAAGATAAAAGAAGAGAAATAAACAGACACACACACACACACACACACACACACACACACACACACCCCACAATAACAACAGCAATAAAATAATAAGAATCAACAATCATTGGTCATTGATATCTCTCAACATCAACATTCTCAAGTCTTCAATGAAAAGATATAACTCACAAAATGGAGTTAAAAACAGGATTCATCTTTTTGATGAATTCAAGAAATACATCTTAACATTCAAGATAGCTATTACTTCAGGGTAAAATTGGGAAAAAATTATTCCAAATAAATGAACCTAAGAGGCAAGCCTGCGTAGCCGTTTTTATATCTGACAAAATAGAATTCAAACTACAATCTGTCAGGAGAGATAGGGAATGATACTTCATACTCATCAAAGGAAAAATAGATCAACAAGACATTTCAATTCTTAACATCTATGCCCCAAATCGAAAGGTACCCAATTTGTAAAGAAACTATATTATAGCTTAAATAACATATTGACCTTCACAAAGCAATCATAATCCAAACGGACCAAGTGAATATTTACTGAATGTTTACTCAAACACAAAAAGAACACATCTTCTTCTCAGCACCTCATGTTACTTTCTCCAAAACTGACCACTTACTGGTACACAAAGCAAATCTCAACAAATATAAGAAGTTTGAGGTAACAACCCTGCATCTTATCAGGCCATCACAGGTCAAAGCTGGATATCCACAACAACAGAAAGATTACAAACTCACGGAAGCTGAACAACCACTGTCAAACAAAAATGAAATGAAGACAGACATTAACAAATAAACCAAAAACTCTCTATAATTAAATCAAAATGAATGCATAACATGCCCAGACTTATGAGAAACACAGAGAGTGGTTCTAAAAAGGAAGTTAACAGCAATAATTGCCTACATTTAAAAAAAAAGAAAGAAAGGAAAAAACACATGTTAGCAATTTAACAGCAAACCTGAAAATAGAAGAAGAAGAAGAAGAAGAAGAAGAAGAAGAAGAAGAAGAAGAAGAAGAAGAAGAAGAAGAAGAAGAAGAAGAGAAAGAAGAAGAAGAAGAAGAAGAAGAAGAAGAAGAAGAAGAAGAAAGAAGAAGAAGAAGAAGAAGAAGAAGAAGAAGAAGAAGAAAAGAAATAAAGAAGAAACCACATGAAAAAGGAGTAGATGATATAATCAAACTCAGGGCTGAAATAAATAAAATAGAATCGAAAATAACCAAAAACAATACAAAAAAAAAAAAAAAAAAGCAAAGAGTTGTATTGTTTTTGTTTGTTGGTTTGATTTTGAAAAATTTAAATAGGTTGGTAAACTTGTATATTCAAATTAAGTAATGGACAAAGAGAAAAATTAATGAAATTAGGAACAAAACAGGAGGCATAACAACAGACACTGAGGGAAATCCAAAGAATTTTAAGGACTTATTTTGAAAAGCTTTACTCCACTAAATTGAAAAACTAAAAGAAATAGATAATTTTCTTGACACATGCTAGGTACCAAAGTTAAATAAAGACCAGATAAGCAATTTAAACAAAGCAATAACCCTTAGTGAAATAGAAGCAGTGATTGAAATTTTCTCAAGGGGAGAATAAAGCCCAGGTATATATGGTTGCAGTGCAGAATTCTAGTAGACTTTCAAAGAACAGTTAGTACAAATACTTCTCAAAGTATTCAAACCAATAATTTGGGAAATGTATTTTGCTTTTAGGCTTTTGGAGTTTTGTTGTTGTATTGAGTTTTTGGGTTGTTTGTTGTGAAAGAAATGAAAAGTGGGTGTTTAACTTAGACTTAAAGACCTTTAAAGAAAGATATATAAAGACATACTAGTGTAAAGCTATTAAAATATATACATGCATATACATGTACATACACACATATAGAAGACTTTAAATGGAGTCATTTTGTAATGGACAATGACCCCTACAATACCACAGAATATCTTTTTTTAATGGAGGAGGAGGAAGATGGGCATCAAGTTCCACCCCTAGCTGAGGAGCTTGACTATTAATTTAATGTGGGGAGTCAGTTTACTTAGAAGATGATGGACAAATGAGACCACCAATGCTCTAGTAGGTGATCCTAAACAGATGCACATACAGACAGCATAGACTGTGTTTATTTAAATAAACAGAGCACGTAAATTTGATGGGGAAAAGAAGTTGGGGAGTAGATTCCACCTAGTAACAGCTAAAGTAGTGATGGTTGTTGTAATGAATCACCTACATAAGTGAAAAAATGATCAAAAGAGGAAAAAAGCTTAAAAATATCACAAAGTAAATAGAAAAGTATAAAGCCCAAAGATAGTAGAGCACCATGCAAGGTAAGAAGTGTATGGACAACTTCAGATCCATTAATGCACTACATTTTTCATCAGGAATTCAGATATACTTTCTTAAAAATGAACCATAAATAACAGGTGCTGAATAGGATGTGAATTTAATTGTGGATTATTCCTCTGGAGTGGAATAGCACACAGTATTAGAATAGTATTTTCAGAAATCCAGTTTTCATTGTTTAGCGAATCCACTTGGACTTTTACTTGATGCTTTTAGCACAAGCTGCTGACACTGATCTCCTTGCTCCAGGCCATCTGGAATAAGTTCCAGGAGGGAGCAAGGGAAAGAAAGTTATAAGGGACACATGTCCTTGACTATGTCCTACTTCTGAAACTGTATGCCAGATTTGATGACCTCCACTTGTATTCTATTGTGTAAAAGACATCCCATCACAATATGAAAGGAAGTTTAGGGATGTATTATTTCTCATCTGTGAGAATGTAAATAACATGTAAGTCGGCTGCCCTTAGTTCATATCAGAATGGGCAGAAGGTTAAAGGCTTGGAAGTTGTTCTTAATAGTAGACAAAACAGATGATCTTGGCAAACACTGGTTAATTTAAAGTGGAGAACTAGTGAGTGATGGGACATGTCAAGACACTCTGCGCCCAAGTAAACCAGCTCTTACATCAAAGAGAATGTGAGGTACTTTGTTTCAAATATGAGTGAGCATGACCCAAAGATGTACATTCAGTTTGTCTTCAGTACTATGTTGTAATGAGCTAACAGGTTCATTGGGTTTTCTTAAGGACAGAGGAAAATAATTTATTAATCAAGTCATTTTAAAAATGCACTGGACAAATATATAAATACAAACTCCTGAGTCCAATTTGGCCGTGTGTGTGTGTGTGTGTGTGTGTGTGTGTGTGTGTGTGTGTGTGTGTGTGTATGGCCTGACCACTCTGTACTGAATAACCAGTTAGAGGGCTCATCCCTAGGACAGGCTAACTTTCCCTTTCTCAGCAGTCATCAGTTGCCTGGAGTTCCTTGTCCGGGGATTTACTTCCTGATACTTTTCCATTTCTAATTTAGCTCATCTACTGATATTCTAATTGTTGAGCTCTTCTGTATCTATTTGCATGAACGTCTGCTTCATAGCAAAGTTCTTGGTATTTTGACTCTTGCAATTTTTCTGTTTCCTTTTCTGCAACGTTTCCTGAGGTATAGATGAGAGAACTTTAATACTGATAAATATCTTGGGGCTGGGAATCTATAATCCTTGATATTTGCATTGTGTTCTGTTATGGATTTCTATGATGGCTTTCATTTGCTATAAAGAGAAGATTCTTTGGTTTTTTGTTTGTTCGTTTGTTTGTTTGTTTGTTTTGTGTGTGTGTGTCTGTTGTTCCTACATGTTTCTGTAAGTACAAGAATAAGATTTAGAATGTAGTTAGGAATTATACAGGTCTAGCAAAATAGTAGTGGTAGGTTCTCATATTAGAAATAGGGCCTCAATAGACCCAGGAAGCTGGCGAAGTTATTAGTATCAGGCACTCCTATTGAGAGCACTTTCAGTCCAATTAGATAGCTGTTGGTTAACACAAATAGTTCACCTTCTGGATCAATTTGAGAGTAGGAGGGGTATGGAAGGGGTTGGAGGGAGGGGACATGAATGAGAAAGGTGAAGTGATATAAATATCTGTTCCTTAAAATGCATAAACTACAAAAGTATTGGTGGAAATATCAGATTGGCTCGTTACAGCAAAAGAAAATGTGTGCTATAGATCTCCGATGATACCTGATGATGACATTCCTAGCATTTGGATTGCTGGGAGATATGACTCTTCAGAAATGGACTCCAAGATTTACTTAATAGGCACAAGGATATGAGGCCACACACAAAGTGGGAAAAATAGATGGCTCTGTATATGGGCCTAAGAAAGCCTAAGATAATTTGGCTCTGAACCTGAAACAGCACAACTTTCTGCACCACTGAAGTTTTAGTCAGTTCATCAGCCTCACAGAACGGGTAGCTTTCTTCTGGGATGTTCAGTTAACAACCTGAAGGAAAAATTTCGGCATATTGTTGTTGTAGTAAACTAAAAAATGAATAGATTATTTTTTGTACTGCTTGTGCAAAACACTTTAAATTGCTTATATTTTAAACATAGGAAAAGTAAAAATTCTTAAAATCAGGTATAGTTCCTCTGTATTTTGACAAAATTTATAATAAATGTCATATCATATATATGTATTCTATATATATATTTATATGTATGATCTATGTATGCATACCTGCCCAATATATGCATACTGAATAGCAATCATAAACAACACTAGTGTAGGCCTTTGACAGCTATTACATATGCAAGTGCTCGAAGGCATATGCTACCTACAACTTGATAGTCTGTCTATCCACTTTAGTCCATTGCAAAGAAACTAAAATATCAATTTGTTTGAATTGAATTATTAATTATGATACTCTGAGAGATTTAAAGCAAGAGCAGGAACCTTGTCTGTTCATTTCCATCTACAACACCTCATCCGTGTAAATGGGTGAATCATTTCCTAAGTATTTTTATGTGAATACTTTTTATTATTTTTACATATACATTTATATTATTATACATAAGTACAATAAACTAGATACAGAAAGAACAATGAGACAATCATGAATTATAAAAGTATTATTAAAATGTTACATTCATAATGTTTTGGCTATGACTTTTTTTTCTCAATATTTATTTATTTTTTTTTTGTACTTCTGTTGTTTGCCTATTTTTTTTATTATTTTATTCTTGTTACATCTCAATGGTTATCCCATCCCTTGTATCCTTTCATTCCTCCCTCCCTCCCATTTTCTTCTTACTTCCCTCCCCTAGGACTATTCCTGAGGGGGACCTCCTCCCCCTGTATATGCTCATAGGTTATCAAGTCTCCTCTTGGTAGCCTGCTATCCTTCCTCTGGGTGCCACCAGGTCTCCCCCTCCAGGAGACATGGTCAAATATGAGGCACCAGAGTACATGTGAAAGTCATACCCCACTCTCCACTCAACTGTGGAGAATGTCGTGTCCATTGGCTAGATCTGGGTAGGGGTTTGAAGTTTACGGCCTGTATTGTCCTTGGCTGGTGCCATAGTTTGAGCGGGACCCCCTGGGCCCAAATCTGCCTATCATAAAGTTCCTCTGGGACTCTAGATGAGAGAAGTATGGGAGAATAGCAAAGTAGAAGGATCCAGAGGGTCCTAGAAACCTACAAGAAGAACATTATGATAGGCTATGACTTTTTTTACTGTAATAAATACTTTAAATTTAATTTTGAGCGGTCAAAATTAAGGCTATACATTATAGAGAATGGTCATTAAGTTTAATTTCATATAATAAGTTCTAGAGATTATGAGGGAAACTTTAATGTATCACATAATTTGTGCCAATACAAATGAAAATGTGTATATATGTGTGTATAGGTATGCATATGTGTGTATATATATACATAATATATTTTTATTGAAAATTAAAAGTCCAAAACTATTGATTAAAAACCAAAGCACACACTTCAACCAATTGTTGTTAAATCAAATGTTTTAATTAGTATTTAATCAGTATTTTGAAGAGAATCCCAAGGAATAAAATGTGCGTCTTTTCTGATTTTCTCACTTACTGTTCCTAAATTACATATGAAATGTCATAATCAAGAAAGATTTTTACCAAAGATATATCCATTTTCCATGTATTATACCTAATATCTTCAGCACCCACTGAAAATATTTAGCTGTTTTATATCTCATAGGTGACAAAATGACACAAGTTGCCAATACTGCATTTGACAAGAATGCAGTTACATCAGTGCTAGTATAAGTAACAATGACATCAGGCTTTCACAGGAGAGCACAGAACAAGCTCTATTAACATGCAAGACTCACCATTGTGATATCAATACTCATTTTACCATTAAGATTTTTTTTAACTAATAGCTGTCAAAAATACCCATTATAGGCTAGTCTATAATTTGTAGAAGTCAAGGAATACATTTTTCTGAAGGTATAATGGATGCTCCACGGAGCAATTATTTTAGAAAGACAACTTCATCTCAGCTGTCTCGTGCCAGCAGAACTGTTTAAGAGGATGAGACGCATAATTCAACGTGGAAGGGCTGTCAGAGTTGAGAATACCTTTAAATTATAAAAACTTAGCACTACAAGTCAGTTATAATTATAATGAAAATATAGTTTTCTGTCACTTTATCATGGCAAACATCTCTCAAGAAGCAATTTTATGTGTTAAAATATTTTGGTAGAAATGACTTTTGATTCTTAAGGGATACAGATTATCTGGTTTTATACCTGAATATTTTTCCTTTCAAATTGAATTTAACAGCGTGTGCTACTTAAGACAGCAAACAGAAGACTCTTATTAAATTCCTATTGGAAAATCTTGCAAGAAGACAATAGGCTACAGTAACTCATGAAGGCAGGTCAGGTTACGTGTAAAATATATTATATTAATAGCAAAATATGACAAGCAATTCTTTATCTGCCATCCAATTATTTTACAAAGCAAATATATGAGTGTAAAAATGGTTATGCTTTCATGCAGTCTTTTTCCCTTCAAATATTTTCTTGATTAAAAATTAAAGTATGGGGCTACTGAGATGGCTCAGCAAATGTAGACACTTGTGAACAAACAAGCCTAAGACCTGGAGATGATATCAGGTCAATCATCCTGGAAAGAGAGAATCAACTCCTGAAAGCTGTCCTCTGATAGTCACGTGTGTACCATGTGCACCTGGGATGGACATGGATGGACACACACACACACACACACACACACACACACATATTAAATAAATGTAAAACAGTAAAAAAATAAAATAATGGTGGCAATTGTTGTGGATTCTGAAGGATTAAGGAGGTCTGCCTTCGATAAATTACAGATAACTCTCTAATCTCCAGGTTGTAGGTCTTTCCTACTCTCATTCTACCATCTTTTTGCTACTCTGGTAGATAAAGAATAATACTGAGTTGCTTTTTCAAAGAAATAAGTAACAGAAAAAGAACACAAAACCTTATGTTACAAACTTGAAATCATCCGATACACTCTAACATAGAATGAGTTCAGATTTCATAATCGAATCCCACAAAGCCTGAATAATGAAATTTAAATTAACCACTCTGATTTGTAAAGTTTTATAAAACTTCATTTGAACAGTTGATATATTTTGAAGCTTAAATTAGTATATTTTTAATACTGACCATAAGCAAAAACTTTTTCCCCTAAATAATTTGGGTGGAATTTGGGTGCTTATTTTTAAATCTTTTCATTTCCTTACTATATTTACTGAGTCCTGATTATAGATATCATGTTTGTCAATTTGTTGATTAAAATAGCATTTTGATCACTAATAATGATTTTTTTATTTTAATAAATCCATATTTGAACAAAACAGCATTAAATGAAAAGAAAAAATGTGTAACAATGTGACCACTGAAGACATTTTAGATTCATCAAATGTGAACTTAATTCAAAATATATCTCATACTAGGCTGGCCAGTGAGAATACATCAATTGAAGGATAAGCATTAAACAGTGTTGTATTTACCTTAAATAAAAATAGAAAATGCAGGTGAGTAAAAGGACCTCAGTGATGATGAACACGTAGAAGTCAAACTTTTTATCATAAGGCTTCAATATTTCATTAAATGAAACTATGAATTAATAATTTCAGTCTTGCTAACTCACTAATTTTAAGAAACATAACAAAATTATTATCCTCACAAACATGGCATACCTTTAAAATAAGGAAAATGCATATGGAAGGAAGAAAGGGTAGAAGATGATTATGTGACATTTTATGCTAGTGTTGTTAGTTCTTGCATATCTTTCTCTTTTCAGCAATACTGATAAAAATATCCATTCTACATATTAATAACTACAGTCAAAAATCTCAATATCTTTTTCAATAAACTGTAAGATTTAAAACTAATAATAATAATTAAATTGAAAAATTTGAATTATCTAACTTCTACCAACTTGTGTTAAAGCACTTTTCACAATTAACCTGTAATTATATTTGCAGATGCACTGGCTCCTACCCAGGCCTCCGGAGAGAATTGTCCTCAGATTTAAGAAAGTTTGTTTTCTAAAATACTAGTTTAGAAGTTTCTTCAGTATTAAATTTTTATTTATAGAGATAAAACATTCAATTTTCACTGAATTTTTGGTTAAATATACAGGAACGTACACATAGGCAGTCTTCTTGAAAAATGTACTGGCAAAGAATTAAGCTAATTCTGGAATGTCAAACTAATGCCCTGTCCACTGCTTTGCCTATTGTAATTCAAGATGATATAATAGTTATAATCAGTAACTGAACTTTTTCCATATTATAACATAAAAGGCTACAATGCTGAGTTTTTCTTAGTCAAAATGGCATAACTTACAACATTCTAATGCTCTTAGTTTTTTATTATTATTACCAGAATTAAGTGTATTTTGCTGAAAAATTGAATGCAGTTACGGTATTATTTTATTGTATCAAGGAGATGATCATTATCTAGAAAGTCGGGCATAATGCATTACTGTGGTGCACTAGGCAGATGAGTACTTTTAGTGTAATGCAGTATAATGCTTAAATTAATTCCAAGCAACATCCTAATTTTATTTCAGTACAACCAGATCACAAGTCAAGGGAAGAATATGAAATGTAACGAATATTTTATTTGATTCACTCTGACTGAATCATGAGCTGCTATAATATATGATAATTCAGTAAATGTTACTTTCCTTAGGAGGAAATTTAATTTTGTGTCTTCGGTCATCGTTGTGAACAATGAATGAAATTCAGAAATTACATAATGACAGGTAAAGTTCAAAGTGTTGTGTGTTGGACAGGAAAAATATTTCAGAGAAGAGAAAGATAGGAGGAATAAAAGAAAACCGAAAGAAGCATTAGAAAGATGAGTCCGGAGATTTTTTTTAGAGCAACAGCAAGAAGCCCTTATGCATGTTCAGCAAACTGGAAAGCTAAAAAGCCAAGACTCTCAGTTTAACTTTTGGATTTACCTTTTTCACATTCTTCTCCAGCATAACAGCTTAAATGGGAACTTAAAATTAACACAATAAATACAGGCTTTTAATACAGTGTCTCATTGTGCAGAAAATCATATTAGGTCTTTCTAATGAGTCAACAAAATTTTCACAGTGCCCTCTAATACTCTAAAATTAAGAAATTTAATAATAATAATAAATATATGCATTTTAATAGAGAAAGAGTTAGTTGTACTACTTTCATAAGGCCAGGCTTAGCAATATGTGCAAAATGGAAGTAGCAGAGTTTGTGGTGTTAGATTCTTCCTTTGGTAGGTAAGACAATTTGAAGCTGACTCAGTATCATTGTAGAGGAATTTAAACTCAGCAAAATGGCTGCTCAGACTGACAACAGATCACATCCAAAGTCCTTCTACGTCTGTGTGGCATGGCTGGAATAGCAGACCTTTAATCCCTTTGTCTGTAATGCAGGCACACCCTTAGTACACATCTTTAATTCCAAACAGTGAAAGTAAAGTTAGTTTGTAAGAGGAAACAGTCATGTTTGAAAGTGACATCTAATTTGTAGGCAGGTAAAGTGATGAATCAGAGAAAGATTTAACAGAATGAGTCAGAGCTACAATAATTCCAAGGAGAGGAGCAGAGCTACTTAAGAGCATTGTTGTAGAGGTGGGAGGGTAGAGTTGGGTATAGTAAAAAGAGGGTAGAGAAAACAACACAGTAGAGTGCAGTATATAGTTCAGGAGAGAAGAAAGTTCTCTAGAAAAAGGAAGGGAATTGAGCTAAGTCAGTCAGTTAGTAGCCAGTGGAGCGATTTGAGTGTCAACATTTGGGAGTCAGTTGAAAGTCAGTGCAGTGGAGTTGAACTCATTGCAGTTCAGTTTGTGGCCGTTCAGAGGCAGTTTTACTGGGACAGTTTTTTTTTTTAATTTTATTAATTTATTCATATTATACCTCAATGGTTATCTTATCCCTTGTATCCTCCCTCCCTCCCATTCTCCCCCCACTCCCCTCCCCTATGACTGTGACTGAAGGGCACTTCCTCCCCCTTTATATGCTCATAGGGTATCAAGTCTCTTCTTGGCATCCTTACACAGACAGGTTGCAGAGAAAACAGCTAGACACGGGTGAGGATGGAATGAGCCAGAGAATGAGAAGAAGACGAAAGATTAGAACCGATTGCTAGAGTTAATTTGAAGCCAAGCAAAACAATCCAGACAGAAGCTGAAAGAAGCCACCTTAAATCAGTCAGCTTGGAGAGAAGTTTGATCCAGAACAAAGTGAGTTGAGCAAGCCTTCAAGAATTCTGAAGGAACTAGAAAAAGTGAGCTTATTCAGACGTAATCTTCCAAGAAGACTTTTGAATCAGGTGAGTAAAAATACAATAATAAAGAAAAAATAGCTTGACATTATTTCTACTAGGACAAGGTCTTACTGAATATTGCACTTACACACACACACACACACACACACACACACACACACACGTATGTATGTATGTATATATATTACTGTCTTGGCTTTTTCCACTGCTTCTTTGATCACAAAAACAATACCCAACTACTAATATAGTATGTAGTAGTATTTTTTAAATACTTATTAATTCATTGAGAAATTCTTACACTCTATTTTTAGAGTATCTTCCACATCCCCCAAATCCTCCCAATCTGGCTTTTCCCACCCAGCAAACATGTGCTTTTTTAAAAGCCCATTTTGTTGGATTTGTGTGGCATGTATAGTCTTGTCATAGTATTTTCCATTGAATTGTGTTTGATCTTATAGGGTCACCACTCGACAAAAATTGACTCTCCCTATAACAGGGGCTCTCAATTGCCAATATCTCTTCAGTTATTGCTTGCATTTCATGACCCTGTAAGTTTTTCCTTTTTCAGCCTAGGTAGGTCTAGTGCATGTTGTCACCAGTACCGTGATTACATATGTACAACTACTTTGCGGTATCCAGATGGCACTGTTCTAATGTAGTCATCCACTTCCTCAGTATTTTATAATCTTCCTACCTCATTTTATGCGATGATCCTCAAGCCTTGGAAGTCTTAGGAAATATATTCAAATTTACCTTTGAATTCTCAACCAGTCCTTAATCTCTGCAATGTTACCAGTTATGAATGTCTATTTTTATCGCTTTCTACTACAAAGAGATATTTTGCCTTCCTTTCCTATGGTTTACTCTGAAATTTGTTTTAATCCTTTAACTAGCTGGTTGAATATATCAAAAGTGTTTAATTGCAGTTTATTTAATATCAAGTATCCTATGCAGTATGAGTTGTAAATAATAAAGGCCAACACAGCAAATACGTATTGTGAAATAATTATGCTCAATCCCAGAAACATAAAAGAGCACTGCTGAAAACCTGGGTTACACCATATTTTTTAGAAGGTCCTATGACCTTATTATAGACCAAAAAACCTTTTTGTTTAAGTATTTTTAGGCAGGGTTTACAGTCATTCACCATTTAACATTTTAAATATTTGAGAGTCTAAGATAGTGTCTCTACTAAGAGGAAATATGAGAAATAATGGAACAAATGCAAGTATCCTGGAATCATCTGGTTTGACACCACCGTACATCCTCTGTCCTCTAATACTCTGATGAAATATTATGTTCACATATCCAGAATCAACAGGGATTTATTCATATGCCCCATTCCTCCTGCTACGCATCCCTGTATCTAGTGGGAATTTCACAATGTTTAGAAAAATAGGGCCAATAAAATGACCTTTTTCTTCAAAACCACATTTAAATGTATATAAAAGTAATAAAAATAAAAATAAAAATAAAAAACAAAAACACCAAAACTCAGGATTTATTAAAGAATGGAAAAGAATTGGAGGAAATATTATAGGACCAGATTTCTTGCATGGCCAACAAGTAGGAAACCATGGGCTGGAGAAGAGAAGGCGGGTCACAGAAGAAGCCCAAAGCATACACATAGCCTAGATGCTTGCTTACTTCACTACTTGCTCTTGTGTTGTGGACCATCTGTCTCAAAGACATCTCCTTAGTTTGTGCAGTGGAGGAGACAAAAGGTCTTTGGTGTACTCAGCATCTCTATCTCAGAATTCTCTGAAGCTCAGGGTGATGCTTATGATTGCTTTTCTCCTCTGATCACTTTTTTCTTTACTTCACCCACATGTACTTAACAAGTTCATGTAACACTCTAAATAAAAACTGTTACAAAGTTACAAGTGTCTAAACTTGCTTGTGGTTTTAGGACTAGTAAAATGCTTTATGTGGGCTGAATTGAGGGAGTAATCTCATCTCCAGAGAATGTAATGCCAGTCAAATAGTTTAAAATGAGTGGTTGTAACTAGAATTCCACTTTATGAGACTGTGTTGAAGCCAGGCCCCAGCATCCATCATGACCAGACCCTCATTTTCCCTTTTCCCCCCTTTTCACACAGCCTTTATGATCTAAAAATGTCTTGGTCCAATATATGTGAATTCTATTAGCAGAGACATTCTTTCACTTACATCAAGTTATACTGCATATAAATGGAGGATAAAAGGATTACCAGATTATAAATCAAAGAGAGTTTCTGGCAGTATAAATTTCAACTATGTCATGCTTTTGTGTTAATGGAATTCCATTGGTCAGTGAGAACTTAAATTCTGCTAGAGACCTTGCTAATTTTTCACAGACTCCCTCAGTAAAATGCAGGATACAAAAGGGGAAGATCTGCACACATGTTTTTATCAAGACTTGAAGGTGTTTTTATTAACATAGAGGCCAAAATATTTTGGCTTTTCAACACCCCTTATAATGCCCCAAATCTCTTAAAGATTATTGCTACTTTAATCTGTCTAATGTGGGTGCATATATATATATATATATATATATATATATATATATATATATATATATATATATATTCAAATATTGCTAAGCAGAATCAATTAATATCAGTAATACTGAGGTAAATGTTATGATTTGGTTAATGGATACAAATCAGGTAATGTAGACTTTGGTGTAAATGACTCTTCCAGCAAACTCAAGCTATGCAACAGATTCACTTAACAGTTATGCTAACATTTTCATACTTGAAATTACACATTTTATATATGCGTAAATGTAAATCTTTTAAGCAACTGTGCTTGGATATGTAATAATTGGTCTTATTTGTGAAAATATTATTAATACACGGAGTAGTATTTACTGGATTTATTAAAATTGTATCTGATAATCAGTAGTTCTGTATTGAAATGTACGTTGATGAGTTGAAAAAAACTTTATTTATTGTAGATTGGAAATTTTACTTTTTAAAACTTATTTTATATTTACTCTAATATGTGGTAAATAGGAATTCACTTACTTTCATGTAGAAGATGAACAGATCAAAATTATGGTAGCTGTGTCCTTATGATGCAGAATCAATATGTTTGTCCATGAAAAAGTAGGGCAACAACTGTTAAGGGTTTCCTTCAATAGAAGTTAAAGCAATCGTTCATTCCATGCTATCAATAATTGTTAGAAAAAAATCTAATTATTTCCTAGGATTAAGCACATGCCCAGCCACTATTGGTCTGCAAAAATTCATACTGTGATATATTTTTTGTTTTGTTTTGTTGGTTTTTCGAAACAGGGTTTCTCTGTGGCCCTGGCTGTCCTGTACCCTTTGTATACCAGGCTAGCCTCGAACTCACAGTGATCCACCTACCTGTGTTTCCCAAATGCTGGGATTAAAGGGTGTGTCACCACACCTGGAAATTTTTTTTATTTTTTTGTGATATCTTTTAATCTTATGTCTTAAAACATTTTTGCTCTTATTTTTTTATCAGGTCCTAAGTTCTACAAAGAATCAGCTGCTGTCCTGTGTCTCACAAAGACAAACAACAAGTCCTAGATCTTCCAGCGATTGAGAAAAACATCTTGGATACGACAAAAATAATTCATGTGAGAGGAAATATATCACAAAGAACAAATGTTTCTGATATCTTTGCCTCTTAGATTACTGTTCTTAGATGCACATTTAATGTGTTAGAAACTCCTTAATTAAAAATAACTTTTAAATATATTCTATGTCTTGAAAGAAGGTATTTATTTGTTTGTTTGTTTATAACCTAGGTTTAAGATTGGCTATGAAGTGTTTTAATGAATGTAATTTTTCTTATTTATTGTTCCTAAAAGTAGAATCTGGCACTCATACCATAGGAGACATATTTATTGCATTTAAAGCATAACTACGAATATACTTAGTTTCCATAGCTGAAATATTTACAGTGAAGTTAGATGCACAGACTATGGTTTAAAAGACTTTAAATACAATTCTTTGGCATGGACCTTTTGGGCTAATATGAAAAAACATCATATATTGAAGCTGTAGAAAGCCACTGCAAGCCCCAGATAAAGAACGAGAAGTAACATTCAACAAAGGCTACTAAGGAAAGCTGCAGTTCCCAAAGCCCATGGGTTAACAGGAAGGGCAGCCTGAAACTAAAAGATGCTTGACTTCAGAATCATAGTTCAGAGATGTTTCACTCGAAAGTGGTGTTTTCACAATTGTTTTTTTCCCCATTATTAGCCTGTTTCTGGGGGAATTAAAATTGCTTAAGATTTGGCTCAGGGTCATACTTAGGTGATACAGAATGCTAAAGGAATAACACTGGCTAGGTTATACAATTTCACAATTACATAGGATAATGCTATTATCACACAATGTTGCATATAAAGCTAAAATTCTTTAAAAATCACATATTGCCAAAAATCACAACACTGAAAATGAAATTGAGCCAGTGACTCTTTTTTTCAGGAACATTGCATCATATTTTTTACTTAAAATGATTTAAGTTACCAATTTTACAACTGAATGTTTATATACATCTAAATTAGTATTTTAATACAAACTAAAGTATTATAAGTTTGCCTTTATTCGGCTGAATATGTCTAAAAGTCAAATATGGAGTAGTCTGTGAAGCCACATAGTCACAGATATTTAAATGGATTTTTACACCAGTTTGTGCAAGAAAACAACGGCTTAGAGAAGATGTTCCTCAGCATAAAGGCATTGTTTTATGGAATAAAAGATAGAGATTAAGACTGTTTTCTGAGCAATGCCATTCAACAGGTATGCTATTAATGCCAAGGGATTCTGAATTTTCAAAATAATCTATTGTGAATAATATGAAAACTCAGAAATCTACTTTGGAAAATAGCAAATTATATCGATGAATTCTGGCATATAATCTACATTTTAAGTAACTTTTTGTAGGAGCTGCTGAAAACTGCAATAAACTTTTAGAAAACTATGTATTCATATGTTCCTTTTCCCAGGGGTTTAAGAATATTTTATTGTACTCCATATGTGCCAATTACCTTAAAGTAACCATACATAGTGTCTCTTCTACCTCCTTAAATCCCATGCCATGGTGATGAGACCACAAACATGTCTTGCACTGTTCACACATGATTATAGCTCAACACAACGGGAAAACAAATGTTTAGACTGAAAACATCCACAGAGAAAAAAAATCAAACATATTAACACAGCCACAATCATCATCACCAAGACATTTTGCTCAATTCAAGCTTTATTAAAATACATTTTTTCTTCCATCTCCCATGCCTTCCATGGGCTTTTCCTCAGTGCTCTAACCTTGTCCTGACAAAGCAGGCTTGAGGGGTCCACATTAGTGATATTTACTAAACTAAAATGTCTGTGCTACGGTTTGGGAGTAAATCACATTTGTAATTTTTGCTGTCTAAGAAAATTTTATGAGGATGAACCACCAAACAATATGGGACAATAGTAAATATAAAGTGGAAAAGAGAAACTTTTATGTAGTAAAGTGTAAAACAAGTACAGAAAAATATTAGACCAAGTTTGACTCTGCTATAACTATATAAAGCATTCAATCTCAATCATCAAACAAGAGAGTAGCCTAAAATCCTACCTCACAGTGAGCTTTCTTTTTCAGAACATGAGTAGAAATTTCTCCTGAAATTTATCTATGGTTGCAAATGAAGAAATAGATGAATTTTATAATTTTTTAGCAGCAATTGTTTCCAAATATTTTCATTAAAACTAGAAAAGGATACAGTACAGGAATTGTAATTTAACCATAATTTACAAACTTTCCTCAACATACAAGGGCAATAAATATCCAAATAGAAACCTGAAAACTAGTATAAAAGGGAGAATAATACATGAAGAGTCTTCCTGGGTTGATAAATTTATGAAAACGTTTATCAGCATTACATTTTTGATAGTTCAGATATTCCAGGAAATGGAGAAAGATGAACATAAAGCCTCAAGGGCAACAAGAACATACTGCTTTCTGATTTTCTTCACAATCACACTTTTTTGCTGATTATTATAAAAAATAAGTGTCAATAAGGCAATCTGGCAAAAGTTGATTTTGCTGGGTTGCTAAAATTTGAGAGATATTTTGTCTCTGGCAGGTTGGCGGAGCATTAGAAGTCCTGGTTTTGGACAGATTGAAAACAAATGTGTTTCACTGTGGGACATATCAGGGCATGTTTTATGTTTTCTTGATCTATGAACTATCAGGCATTTATT
Organism: Acomys russatus; assembly: GCF_903995435.1. Taxonomy (NCBI): domain Eukaryota; kingdom Metazoa; phylum Chordata; class Mammalia; order Rodentia; family Muridae; genus Acomys; species Acomys russatus. The sequence continues at coordinate 37,951,541 of NC_067160.1, read as the reverse complement.
GTTTAACTAGCATTGCACCATTTATTGGGAAGAAGGGAAAAATCAGTCTACTTTATAGGAAGAAAAAGCCAAATGAAAGTCTTTGAGTCTCTGTTAAATAAAAAATATTTCAAACAAATAGGGTTTGGTAAGTTGTTACATATGTACTCAGGATACAGTGTTTGACATAAGAGGGACACAGTGAGAACATGTAACCCCCAGCAGTTTGAGGATGGAGAGTGTGGAGGAGAAGGGCAGGGAAGATATTAAATCATGTTTCCTTTTGTCATGAACAATTATATATTCAGGTTCTAAGTCAATGTTTAATATATCATCAAAGCGATGCATTATAACTCTACTATGGCGGCCATGACCACATTAACATCACTCTGATGTCATATTAGACCCTGGCAAAGAGCCACGCTGAACATGAAAGAACAGCCATCCTGAGAAGTGTCTCTGGTATTTTTTCCAAGTACATGATTAATATGATCCCAAACTAAAGAAACAACTCATTTGACAAAGTAGAGGTCATTTTCCAACTGTTACTTCATGGTGTATTCTGGCACCTTGCCAGGGAGACAGAAGGGAAAGCCCTGTAATAAAATATGTTTTAATAAATTATTAAACTTTTCATAGCTAGGCTGAAGATTTAGAATGATATGGCATTTTCTAACTAGGCCAGAAGCTTATTGAGGTTAAAACTCTTTCTTTTGCCCAGCATTGCGATGTGGATGGGCCTTTGCTCCTGCTTATTGGAAAGGCAGTACCCAATCAATATTCAAATCCTGAAAGATCAGCAATAACGGAGGCAGAATGAACAGATCGATATTTAGCCCTTCGTGGGCTGTAACTTTCATCTTAGCCTCAATTACTCCCTGGCACAAGGGTTGATGCTGTAATAATGTCTTGGGTGTTTAGACTGTCACTAATTTTAATTTTGAATGGTAAAGAATTTACTTTGATATACCTATAGAGATGTGTTGATAAAACTACCTTGAAAATAGGCTTTAAAATGCTCAGAGAAATCTTGTTGCAAATCTCAACTCTGAGAAGTATACTGAATGTCTTTTTAAATTTGATGGTATTATATTATTTTAAATTTCATGAGGAGAGTTTTTTCTTGTAATATATTCAGCAATATTGCATACTCACTTTAGAATTATTTTACTGTTTATACTTTTATGATAATAGGTAATTTGAACTCTGTTGAACAAAACTGGAACAATATTTTTTTACTTACTCAAGTATCACAATTTAACTAGTAAATTATCATATTTGCCCTTGAGGTTATTTCTATAAAGCATTTCGAGGAACGCAAAACTCTAAAAAATATGAAGATCTTTTTGAAACCAAAATTTTCATTTATCTCTGTTAAAATAAAATCTTAAGTAGAAAATGATTGCTGCAAAAGCCCATTTTAATCTATAACTAAAGACAACCAGAAAACAAATTTCAGACACCAAATTAAAACATTTGATACGAAACAGAATCAAAAAATTATATTTGTGGGATTACTATTATTATTATTATTATTATGATGATGATGATGATGATGATGATGATGTCTGTGCGTTAATGTGTGTTTGTGAGCATGTGTGAGTTTCTTTGTGTGTATATGAATGTGTGTGAGTATATATGAGCGTGAGTGTGTTTGTGTGAGTATATGTGTGATTGTGCACGTGAGTGTATATGTGTGTGAGCGTGTATGTGTGTGAATGTTTATGAGTGTGTTATTGTATCATGTGATTGTGTATTTATGTGTGGTGTGAGTGTATGTGTGAATGATAAATGTGAGTGTATGCATATTTGTACTGTTTGAGTGTGTGTAAATGTGTGTGTATGTGTGAAAGGGTGCATAGGTGTGTGAGTGTGTGTGAATGTGCATGAATGTGTGTGAGTCTATATGTGTGAATGTGTGAGTGTATATTTAAGTATGAGTGTGTGATAGAGTGTATGTGGGTGCGTGAGTATGAGTGTGTGATAGAGTGTATGTGGGTGCGTGAGTATGAGTGTGTGATAGAGTGTATGTGGGTGCGTGAGTATGAGTGTGTGATAGAGTGTATGTGGGTGCGTGAGTACGAGTGTGTGATAGAGTGTATGTGGGTGCGTGAGTACGAGTGTGTGATAGAGTGTTTGTGGGTGCGTGAGTACGAGTGTGTGATAGAGTGTATGTGGGTGCGTGAGTACGAGTGTGTGATAGAGTGTATGTGGGTGCGTGAGTACGAGTGTGTGATAGAGTGTATGTGGGTGCGTGAGTACGAGTGTGTGATAGAGTGTATGTGGGTGCGTGAGTACGAGTGTGTGATAGAGTGTATGTGGGTGCGTGAGTATGAGTGTGTGATAGAGTGTATGTGGGTGCGTGAGTATATGCATGTATGAGTGTTTGTGTATGTGAGAGAGAGAGAGTTGTCTTCAACACAGATGAGATGAGAATTTCAACTGAAATGACTAAAGTGCCACTGCTTACTGCTTAAAAGGTGACAAAATATATAGCAAAGAACTCATTGTATGAAGAATTTGAAAGGAAAGAACAACTTTAAAACAAAAAGAAGAAATTAAAAGTTGCAAAACAACTACTGTGCGCATTTTCCATTCCATTTCATGCATTAAAAGAGTTTTCTTCTATATGCCCCTCACTGTCTGAGAAAAAAACCTTAATAATGTGCCATCCCCATCTCCTTCTCCCTCCCTCTCTCTGTCACTCTGTTTTCCTCTTTCTTCCTCTACTCCTCCCTCCCTGCGGTACTCCTGCCTCTATCTTCTCTGCCTCTTCTTCCTCTTCCACCTTCAAATTGTTGTTAGATCCCAGGCTCAGGACCCTTGGGGGTGGGGTGAGCTGATGCAGAATAAACCACACAGACTCTAGGAGTCAGGCAAGCAGCAAAAGCCGAGTCATTTACTACAAAAATAGGGCATGCCTTTATACCCCTCTCCCAGTGTCCTATTGGATCCCAAACTGAGCTACCGCTGGTGGCTCCTCCTTGGTTCCCATAGTGATGTCAGCAGTCTCTGGGCAGTCAGTCTCTAGGCATGCCTGGACATGTCCAGGCCAGTCTTGCATGTACTCTAGGTGAAGGCCCCCTTCTGCACATGTGTGTTGCTAGATGGGCCTTGTTCCTCCTCAAGGCAGGTCTCATTGCTCCTACATATCCACCCTTTTGTTTTTAATTTTGTGATGCACAGTAGGAACCAGAGTTCTTACACTCTGATCTTGTTGACCCCACCTCAGGGATCTCAAAATATAATGGACTGTTTCTGTCTTAGGTTGACCTGCCAGAGAAGTTGTTTCCCTTCGTTGACTTCCAGTTCTCAAAGGGTGACATCCCTAGAGAGTGCATAACTCTCCTCACATAACTGCAGTATTGCAGTGAATCCTTGGTACAAATACAAAAGACAATAGAAAAACAAGTATTGCCCTGATTCTGGTTAGAGGCATGTGGAAGGAGGTCCAGTCACACAGAGTGAAGGAAAGTTTTCTCTGTGTAATGTCCTGAAAGCCTATGCCTGTTATGGGGAAAACAACAAAAACTCAAGAGCCTATACTGTACTCCCAGGTGCAGCAGAACAAGTAAATGTAAGCATGCACAGATTCAACAGAGTATGGTGATATCTACAAAGTGGGATATGGACAAGTGTACAGGTGGCAATTAAATGCCCTCCCCCTGCAGAAACACAGAAACACAGAGTCTATTCCTGAAACAAAATAAAGATTTAAAAAGTGAGATGGCAAATAGTTATCTGCACAAGCCCTGATCACACACTAAGTCATTCAAAAGGAGAAGTTTTAAAGCAAGCAGAAAACTGCATGCAATTTAAGTAATGTTACAGTTTCCATATACAGAGCTCCTTTCATTTACATTACGTGCATGAATTAATCACCCGTGGAAGAAAAAGGCATCGGTGTTCTGGGGGGGCAGATTTTAAGTACCCTCCTTTTTTTCAAGGAAACCCTGTGACATTGGATTACATAACAAAGAAGAAGGAATGGGGAGAGCCAGGGACAGGGGTGGTGGCAGAAAAGACAATAGTATAGCAAATGACATACATTTCCACAGTAGAAGGTGTAATAACTACCTAGTGACCCGACACTTTATAGAATGGCTGAAAATATTTATGATGTATTAGTCTGACAAGGCGTTAGTAGCCAGCATGGATATGGCAACTCCAACACTCAGTAACAAACAATGAAATAAAATACTATAAACAAGTGCTGGCAAGATTGTGGCAGACAGAAAACATTTTCGCACTGTTGTTAATGTAAGTGAAGGCAGTTTGCACTATCGTATTGGCAGAATAAAAAAGAAAAATAGAGGTACTTTATGACCTAGCTTTACTATTTTGATTGTGTATCCCAGAATGGTTGTGGTACATATGCATTCCCAATTCATCGCAGCAGCATGTAAAATAGGCAAGAAATAGAAACAAGCTATCTCTCCAGGTGTAACTGACTAAAGAAGGTAGACTACATATACACAATATTCAGCCATGAAAAATAACAAAATTCACAGTCATTTAAAATGCCAATAATAAGGCATACATGATGAGCAGTCAGGGGAAAACAATAAAAACAATCCTGAACGCTTCCCTGTATTGAGTTTAAGAGCCAAAGGTTATGGAGTGATTTGAATAATATCTTATGAGGTAAACATGATACTCTCAGATTAAGGGAAGTTAGACCCTGTAATCAAAAGAGAAGGCAATGAAAATTTAATAAAATGACAAGTACAATATTTGAAATGAAATACATATTGGGATATTATTCAACCTTTAAAAACAGGGGAAGATCAGAGAAACATATCTTCCTTACATGTGTAACCTGAAGAGATTGAACCTGAAAATAAGCTAGTAAAAACCAGAGACTGGACATAAGTGTGGACAAGAAAAAGGATGACTTTAACAAAGAGTACTTCGTTTCAGTTAGAAAGGAGGAAACAATTCCTGTGAATAACCTGGGCAGCAGGTTGACTATCTTCAATTATAAAGTTTTGCACATCTCAAATTTTCTGAAAGAATCAATTTGACTTTTTTTTTAACTAAGAGATCTGACAAGGATGTTACCAGATCTAGAATCACCTTGTAGACCCACCTGAAGTGGTTATCCAGATTAGGTGCCCTCTGGCCATACTGTGAGTGCATCTCTTGATTGCGTTAATTTGGCAGGAAGTCCACTCTACAAGTGGGCAAGATCATTCCCTGAACCAATTCCTAAACTACATATGAAGGAGAAATTAGCTGGGAACCTGCCCCTCTCCTCTGATTTCTGAATGTGGCTATAACAATAACCAGCCACATTGACTTCCTCTAAGCAACAGACTATACCATTAAAATATGAGTCAGAATAGCTCCCTTTCCTTAACTGGTTGTACCAGGCGTTTTGTCTCCACAACAATAATAAAAGTACATATCGTATTACAACAGCAAGAATCCTTGTTAACCCCACAGCACACGTTCGCACAAAAGTATCACATTGTATCAGTATTCACTAAAATAAGAAACAACTAGACCTCCTGTTCAGATATAGCCAATGGAAAGCTCATTCTCCACGGTTGTGGGGTTGTGGGGAGAGCAAGGACTGCCTCTGACATGAACTCTGGTGTCCCCATTTGATCACTTCCCCTTGATGGAGAGGCCCAGCAGCACACGGAGGAAAGGAAAGCAGGCTATCTGGATGAGACCTGATAGGCTGGGATCACATGGTGGGTGAGGAGGGCCCTTCTGTCAGAGGTCTAAGGGAGGCAAATAGAGCAGGAAAGGGAGGGAGGGTAGGGACAGAAGGATACAAGGGAGGGGATAAAAATGAGGATGTAATCTGAATAAATTATAACAAAGTTCAAATTTTTTAAAGATATTTCAAGGCTAAGTAGTAGAATAGAGGCTGCAGAGATAAAGGATAGAAAATGAAGATATGAAAGGATACGTGTTTAGTGTGATGAACAAATGAAGGAAATGGAACTAGAATGTAGAAGGTTGTAGAAATCTGTGGGATAATATGAAGATATATATCATATTTTAATTGTAGTTGCTGAAAGAGGAAAATTTGCACCAGGTATATTTGAGGGAACAGTGGTTGAAAGCACTCACATTTGAACAAATATGTACATTTTTCATGATTAAGAACCTCAACAAACTCCTCTTACTCCTTCATAATATGTGTTGAAAAATATTTCTAATATATAATAGTTAAATTAAATAAAGTGAAAAGGGGAAATCACCAATACATAAAGGTTTAAAAATTTTTTATTTCATGAATAAGAATTATAAAATCAGTGACAAAAGTCATGATTTTAAGTCATTTCCTAAAAAGAGTAAGAGGGACCTGATTTTGCCTTAGTTCTTCTACACCCAAGAGGCTGAAGTATGAGGGACCTTTCCTAGGAGGTACTGAGACATCATGTGAAACATCTCTATCTCCCTTTTTACTTTGCTTCACAACATGAACTTGAGAGAAGGGCACATATCCTAGTTCCATTGTGGAATGTGTTCTGAATGTTTTGTGAATAATTATAATGTCATTTCACAGAGATATTATCTTTCCACTTTGGAAATATTTTAACTCATAGTATATGGAATTCAAAATTCTTCTGAATAACTTAACTGGCATGTATACTTTGTTTTTATTGCATGTGCTTGACAAGCAAATAGCAATAAAGTTGTCTTGGTTTCATAGAATAAGATTAAAAACCACCAGTCTCTACAGAAACTGCCTCTCCACATTTCTTTAGGATGAAATCTGTGGTTACTCTGTCTGTTTGGCTAGAGAAAGTAAGATGTACTTCAATCATTCCTCTAAAACTATTGATACTGTCTTCACCTGGGGCTTTCAGTCTTTAGACAGTTGTTCTGATGTGCAGATGGTGGAGGGGGGTGCGGGGGGGGGGGGCGGGATGCACGCAGAGACTGGAAAAGCAAAACTTCAGTGTTGTTCTCACTAAGAGGTGTGTCTGCTCTGCATCATTTACCATGTCCCGTTTTTATTCTAATCTAGCCCAGACAAAAAGCTCTATCAAGATCCTATTTTTGGAGAACAATACAAAATCGAATAAATGATCATTGGAAACTTGGATGTTTGTTGTTTTCTACCAAATAAAGCCATTTGGATTTTGTGAGTGATCCCCCTCTCCTCCCCTCCCCCCACAGGTTTACATTTCATCTTTGTTTTCAACAAGCTTTTTATGTGCCAGTTAAAAGGAGACTGACATGTGGAAATTAATGTCGATAACTACCAGTGTCTCTTAATATCAGATGATGCTTTCAAAAAGGATAAACTGAAAACTCAGCTCTAGAGTATTTTGAGGCACTCAGCACTTAGCATTTTATACTATAAAAGACAGTGTTTCACTGATAAGCTACCAAGTCAAATGATAAAAGATGTATAGTTGTATAATTAGATTTTAATTAATATAATTACACAAACAATAGCGCTGCTTCTCTAGTTGATTTGTTTAGAAAAATTAACTCCTATTTCTGATGTATGACTTATAAAGTCACAGAACTTGTGCTATTTGTCAAAATAATGTAGTTGCCTTCAACTAAAGAGAGGAGTTGATGTTCCATTTATGTATTTTATTTCTTGATTTAACTGGTAATAATCATATTAGTCCTAAATAGAAATTTAGTTTTTTGTGTGTGTGTGTTCATTTGGGATTTCTACGGCAATGTAACAACCAAATATCATAGGGCCAATGGAAAGTCGATCTTAGAATTCTTAAATTACACTCAACTTCAATAAAACAAGAGGCATATAGATGGACCAACCTGAATCTGCCAATATAATAATTAAATATTTAGCTGATGCTATTATGTGGTCTTTTAAACCAGGTAGTACTTCTCCAAAATATGAAAACCCCCTTTAACCACATTTTATCTTTCTAAGCTGCTATAATATGGACAGTAATAGGCATATACAAACTATAGGAAAGCAAGGGAATTCTCCAATCACATGTATATCCAGAGTAATTGCTTTCACATTGATCAACACTGCAGGGTCCACACTGCCTTGGCTGACTGAGGACGACCACATCTGCTTTACCTCATGACTTCCACTGAGGTCATTCAGGTAGGGCTATTGACTGTCCCTCGTGTTCATATTCTCCCAAAACTATATCATGATCTGAATCCCTCGATTAATCTTGTTCAAGAATAAATTAATATTTGACATAGAACCTTGAGAATGTTTCATTTCATAGGTCACAAGCATCATAACTGGGAACTGAAAGAGGCAAGGATTGAAATACTTTTGAACATGTCTGAGGGTCTTCGTTTCAGTATGTTTGTCATTTGTTTTAATTTGTAAGCCTCAATCCCTCAGATTTTGAATACTTGTAATAAGATAAGACAATGGACAAAAGTGAATATCCTGTGGGAAATGAAGAGCTTGTGCCTCTTTCATATGAGAACACTATTTCCTTAGGTTTGCTTTGATTGCCAACACAATTGGCTTGAGTAATTATCATGTAATGCGTAAAACGTCAGAAGTCTCTAGAGAAGACTTCTCATCTTCAACTAGTTAAAGATACACACTCCAAACCACAGGCTCACTTTGCCTCAGGTTTGGAAGCTATTATGTATTTTTGTTTAGCTTGGGGAGCAATTTCAGCTCTAGTTTACAATAATCGTATGCAGGATTCCTCCACTGTGTCAGAGTTTGATGGAGTGCTGGGATGTCTTCCTTGAAACTCAGAACTTTCTCTGAAACAAAATCCTTTATTACATTTTTTTCTAAATTAATTATAAAAGTTAAAAATGAAATCTTACTTTTGTCCACCACATTAATCCTAAGCACATCAGGCATTTTTTGTCCATATTAATGGAAGCATAGCACTAGTGAGATTTAATTTCAAACTTTTGTAATTATAGCTAAAATTAAATTTTACCATGGATGAATTGTCCATGTCTGTAGATGAAAGCAGAGGAGGATTAGAAGCTGGACCTCCAGTATGACTAATGTTATCTTTGAAAATTAATTACAAGCAATGTGTAGAAATCTATATTTGGAACATTAAAGAGTTTCCAAGCAGGGATTTTTCAAATTCCCACACAAGTGTAGTATAAGGGACAGGAAGTGGCAAGACATTAGAAAACTCTCTAAAAGCTTGCAGCAGTGGGGTAAAAACACAATACCCTTTTTTCTGATTAATTGGTTGGCCGGAATAGGAGTTTTCCTTGAAACACACGGCTTTTACTTCTCTGCTAGTGAGAAGATGATAATTTATTATTAAAACCAAGACTTTAAAAAGAGATATGGTTAAATAAGGAAAGCTAAAGCATTTCTCTAAAGTAAATCATATAAAACTAAATTTCCAATAATATCTTAATGTATAACTATTTTAATGGTAGTGGTCAGAGTAGTACCGAGTGGTACAGTAGAACCCTAGAGTAAAGACAGGGACCTCTCTTCATCAACCCTCACTGATGTTTACAAATGTTCACTGAAGCCTTATATCTAAACACCTTTCTGATAGTCATTTAATCACTCAGAATTTACATGAAAAAAAGGTATTCTTACAATTGGTTTTATTTATGGTGTCAATACCTTTAATAATAGGAAAGAATGATTTACAGATGCATTCATAGCAATCATATTTGAGTAAAGAAAAAGAAGTGAATCCTAGTTTTCCTCGTAAAGTCTTAATTCATGATTACTAATTAATGGTTGTATAGGTTACCTTCATTCAACTTTACCCTTGCTACTCTATTTCATTCTCATGTTCCCATCATTTGGGTTCACCAATGATTATAGACACGTATAGGACTTCAAAGCATTAGACATCTCAGTTGAACATTTAAACCCTTGGTAATGTTGTCATATGTCAGAATGTACACTTTTGCACTCTTTTCTCATGTGGGTCGCCCATTTCTTTTACTATGGATCTAGCAATTCCTAATGTCAGATGTAGCTTCAGGCCTCAACAAACATTCAGCCCACTCAAAAACACTGTAGGTGCTTCTAGTCTATACTCACAACAGTTTAGACTGTTGAAGTTTTCTATGAGTCTAATGCACTGTGGTGGTATGAACTAAAGTTTGTGTAAGCTTTTATATTATTGTTTAATTCCTTTATCCAGAGTATAATGTACACAATATGCATTTCTATTTCTTGTCCATCTTTCTCTATTTTAAACAGGTGACATACGGAAAATAGCATCATCCATATAATAAAAGCTCAAAGCTATTAGTACAGATCAATTTAATCTTCATTTATAATATCTACAATATTTGAGTACTATTATTGGAACTAGTAGATATTCAACCAAAAATAACAGAAAAAGTACAAGTAGCGAAAGTATTCTGAGGGCAGAATTAATTTGGTATTTGCTACTGATTTGTCTGAGTGGATTATGATTCACTAACCACCTGCCACTCAGAGAAGTGGGTCAATCTGTGTGTCAAAAAATTAATACTAATGTAATAGCTTCAACAAGAATTTTTAAACAAGAAATGTATTAAAATCCAAATATACAATGGAAAGCCCACGTCCTCCCATAATTTTCAGGATATACTATATGATCCAAATTAGCGATAATACCATTATTAGATTAATAATAATTGTCATTTTCAGTCACAAATTTCCCTTGACAGAATAGCATGCCAGACATCTGTTACCACTACACTCCATTGCTTCTGCGTACTTATATTAACCTCCTATTGACCTAATATTTGTTTTCTCCTTCCCATTATGTTATCAGGAGACAGTCATGTCTCCTTTCTCATATTTATAGACCAAACACCATGTTATAAGGCAGCCAGCTCTGAGAACTTATGCCTATCTTCTGGCTGAAACTAGTGTTAGATTTTATGCTGCTTAGGTAGAATTCACTCAAAAGCCACTGAACACATTAGAAAGATTGCTTTGCCCCTTTTGACTCTAGCAGATGCAATAAACCTGAACGCTATGAAAAGGCTAGGAATTGATGGCCTCTGAGCTTAACAGTTGGAAATAACAAATAAATGGGGGTGATGTTCTGACAGCATCCATCACTAAAGGTCCAGAGACTCTCACCATCTCTTTCTGTGGTGTATCGTGGCACGTGTTCTCTGCTATATGATAGCGATCACTCAAATGATCAATTTGCATTAACCACAAAAACATATATCTATGTGGAGCTGGCTTAAGTTTTCCTCTACCATTTAGAGGTTTTCAAAGCCTTCTTCCCACCATGAAAATTTCACTTATCTTTGATATTTTATCATCAGAAAGGAACTCTTGCATCTATAATTTTTAAACTAAGCTATGCAGTTTTCTTATTTAATAAGTAGCTGTAAAATTTCTGGGTGGGATTATTACTTTGGTCACATGAGCATGCTTGCATTGCCAGAAAGAATCTATTTCACAGTAGTATATTTCCATGGGTTCTTCATTCTTTTGTTAGGTTTGCTAAGCTCATTTATTACAAAAGAACTTAGTACTTCAAGGATTAGCTCTTCTCAGAAACACCATCTGACTGTACCTCACACTTACCCTTGTCCATATCACATATTTCCCAGTCTGTCTTCACTCTTTCTAAATAGTCATGTTGTCAAATTATTCTAGGAGAAGAAAGATACAAACGTGATGGTTGGGACATTAGGCTTCAACCTAAAATACATGCAGCCCTTAGATTCGCCGGATTAAAAATGGCAGGACACAGACAGTAAACCTCCGTGAAATCATATCACTTTTTTGGGTAGAATAAGAACTTGGAAAGTAAACAATTACTTAGTGGTAGTATTGGGAACAGCAGAAGGTCATTTCTGAATTAAATCAAATGTAATAGACAGAGTGTGTGTTGAGGAAGGATTGTCCAAAGGAGACACAATCATTCCTTGTTGAGGTTGAATCAGGATTTTTTTTTTACCATAGGGTGTGAATGAAAACAAGCAAAACATCAAGAGAACAATTAACTTAATATTAACGGATATAGAAGAGAGGAAAAACTTGAGTTTATAACAAAAGATGTACACATGTGAAACAGTTTTGTGTTGTTAATAAAACAGGATATCAACATATTGCCAGAAATCCTTGAGGTGCCCACATAGATGAAATCGGAGTCAATGACAGAAATGGACATCTTTTATACACTGCTTCATAAACGAGACATTCATACAGCCCTTACTCTCAGGTCTTGAAAGCTTCACGGGAGATTTTCTAGGTTAATATTGATTCATTTGACAGAGGGAGAAGAAGAAAGAGCTACAACACAAATCCACTTGTGAGCACACAACTATGAAAGTGTGGAGCTGTGGTTAACAATGTCCAAGACTACCTGTCACCAGTGCTGTTCATGGAGCTAAGATCACTCACTTTGGGTCATTTTCATGTCTGAAAAGTGATCTTTATATGTTTGTTCTTGCTTTTTCTAGAGGATAAAATGTTTCTTGTTTTATATAAGAATATGGTTCTCAAAACAATATGCTGGGCTAGTATTAGAACTTTTATTTGCTCAGCTCACTGTGGGAAGTATTGGGAGAGGAAGAGCTATTTCCCATATGCTGTGTTATGGGGGACAGAGTCTTTAGGGACCACAGTAACTATTTTTATGTTGCCTCCAGAGTGGACATGGTGAGGTAAGGTGTCAGTCTAAATAGCCCTCACACAAGATTATTGACAATAATGTCTATCTGTGTAAACTGCAGGGCAGGGAGGATGATTTGGAACCTAGCTCTTTTTAAGGTTCAAATAATTAAAAAAGTAAGATGCCACATCCTAATAAGCTTAACATTTGAGCATAACAAGCTCAGTAATTTCAAAAGAGCACAATGTTTGAAAAGGGGCTTTCAAAATGATATAATCTTTTATAAAAGCTGAAATCCTGAAATGTGTGGTACTGGAACAATGGCTTATGAGACTCAAAATATATGTATGAATACCTAGGCCATATAGCTAGGCTCTTCTCTGACTAGGTCACAGTTTAAAATAACACATATATACTAATCTACATTATGACATGTGGCTGGTTACCTCTTATCAGGTACCATGCATCTGTCATCCACACATCTTCCCAGGCAAATCTCCTGCACTCAGCTCTATCTAGAATTCTTCCTGCCTGCCACATGTCCCACCTTCTGCTCTACCCTTTCTTATAGAGCATAGATTTTTTTTTAAATTGACAAGTAATGCATTCATACAATCTTCAAGATGTTCTCTCTCTAGTGTAGGCATCTCATCTGGGCTAGGGATATGGCCTTGTATCTCAGTTGTAATGTTTAGCTGAGATTTTATTCTTATAGTCTCTGCGTACTATTGTACTGAAGAACAAGTGAATACAAGAACACAAGTATCTAGTTTGTAATACAAAGCCTGAGTGTAACATTGTTCTTTGTGATAGACTTAACTGGCTAGGAATTAACATTGACCTTACAATGTCCCTGTTTATACTTGCATGTACATACCATTTCCTCCTCTGGTGCCTTGATTAATGACTCTTCCTTTCTATTCTGTAGTTTCTCATTTTAAAACTTTCCTGTTGATAAGTATGTTTCAATTCAAAAGCAGTGTCTCCATGGAGTAGGGAGGTCACTTCCTGTTGCCACCCTCCAGGGCTTATCTTTCACAGTGCTAGAGATATTTCATCTTGCTTATGTGGCCTCTGTAATTGGCCTGTCCTGTTTATTATTTTAGATTGAGTAGCCTGTATTTTCTTTGCATGGCACTTAAGCAGCATTGTATGACTGCTAACCCTAAAGAAAACGAGACATGTTTCCCACAAGACAAAGCCTGAGTATTGAAGCTTCCAATTAATGCTTAAATATAATTCAATGAACTATGGACTATAAATCTACATGTGCTTTCTACTCTATGTTTTCAGATTTAATTTCTTTGACACTCTTGTGCACTACTTTCACTTAGGATGAGTAATGAAAACCATGCAACTTATAGACACCTTTCATTTTTAAACATAAAACCCTAGATATATGACAGAGTTAGCTCTTCTCTAAAATAGTAAAACTCATCATAAAACTCTAACCTATCAGCTTCAAAACCTGCATTACAGGTATTTGTTCAAACATGGAAGAAGCCATACCCCTCAGGTAAAACTTGAGGCTGCTGTGCTGTTTCATAAGCTGATCAAATGAAAATTATTTATAAGGCAGTTTTCTTCAGACTATCAAGTCAACTTCAACTTTGGAATTAACTGGAGAATAACAAAGATTATGCATCTTTCTCACTCTGTGTGTGTGTCTCTGTCTCTGCTTTGCTGTCTCACTGTCTATCTCTGTCTGTCTCTGTTTCTCTGTCTGTCTGTCTGTCTCTTTCTCTCTCTCTCTCCTTTATCTCTCCCTCTCCTTCTCTTTCTGTCTCTCTCTGTCTCTGTATGTCTCTCTCTGTCTGTCTCTGTCTCTCTCTCCCCCCCCCATGTTCACATCCTCCTTTTTCTCTTTTCTGCCTTCCCCTTTTTCTCCTCTCCTTCATTCTCACTTCCCCACTTTTTCCTGTCACTGTGAAACATGAAATAAGAAAATAAATTTTAACTGTAACTGCACATTGTATCATTTTCTTCAGCGATGCAGTCTGCCATTATTCAGAGGACTAGAAGCTTTAATTATTTACATTTGGGAGTCTCTGAAACCCTTGTCATCACAAATGCTGAAGAATTTTTCTGGGAATGCTTTGAATCGTTTCCAGTTACACTCTTGTCTTAATATCTCAAGAAGGAAAAATAATGTTTCTACAACATACTTTATTAAACCCTTTAGGTCCTTTTACAAGAGAGGAAATACCAATTAACATATAATTTAGCAGAACAAAATATTATCCCATTTCAACCAGTACTCACTTCCTTGAAGTTTATTCGGGCATTAATAACCATTTAATGCAATTTAACTACACTGAGGTATCCATTACATTAATATAATGTATCCATCAGGAAATTTGAGTTTTGTCTCCATCCATTTTGTATTACAAGGATTTTGTAATTTTATTCTGCATTTTATGATACTTAGTTTTAAATCTTCAAGTTTCTTATAGTGAGATGACCAAACTCTTGCTTCTGCTAAGGATGGCAATTACTTGACTTATTGAGACACAAATCACAAATAGGATTTATTTGTACATATGCATATAATTAACAAATTTGAATATTTAACCCACTAAATATTTCAGTATCATCAAATATCATTAGAAAGGTAACAATATAAGTACATTTTAAGAACTGATCATTAGCCCTTGTCTTATGAAGGCATACAATTTGGAATGGTATCTATAACATAATATTTCAACGATCTGGAGAATTGCACAATGTTTCCAAAGTAAAGTTAATTTACCTACATTAGCAACTATATTAGTAGATATATTCTTACTGTTTTAGCTTGGGAGGCATCTAATCACGCATCTTTTACAATATGGCATCATGTGTCAGACTATTAAGTATTCGAAGACTTGGATTCCGTCCTATAGGCTTTACTTTTTAAAAAATTTATTTATTCCCTTCACATCCTGAATGCAGCCCTCCTCATCTCCTCTCGGTCCACCCTCCACACACTCATCCCCCATTTCTCCCTTCTCCTCTTCAGAGAAGGAGTAGATCCCTCAATTGGTACTACCCTCCTTGGCACACTAAAGTCGCTACAGAACAAGGTGCGTCCTCTCCCGCTGATGCCAGACAAGGCATTCCAGTTAGGGAACAGGATTCAAAGGAAGGCATCTGTCAGAGTCATAGAGAGCCCCGACTCCAGTTGTTGGGGAATCCACATAAAGAGCTAGCTACGCATCTGTTACGTATGTTCAAGGGTGCCAGAAGCAGTCCATGGATGCTTTCTGGTTGGTGGTTTAGTCTCTGTGGGGCACCATAGGCCCAGGTTAACTGATTCTGTAAGTCTTCTTGTGGAATTCTTGACCCCTCTGGTTCAACTCTTTCCCCAACTCTCCCATAGGACTCCTGGAACGCTATCCAATGGTTGGCTGGGAGTCCCTGCATTTTTCCATCAGCTGCTGATGCCCTTCTCTTTTTAACAAATAGAGAGTTAAAGCTCTCCATCATCAAAACACCATGCATCAAGGTCAGAGCAGTCCCTATGATCTAGCAGGCTCCCTTCTAGTCAGGGATACACATATAACAATAGATGACATGAACTTGTGTTTCATACTTTTCTTTCATAGGAAAGAATTGAGTTTCTATGAAGTGTAAAGACAAGTTCATGGTTTTGGATCAGCTGATCTCCACGTAGAAAAGGCTGTGAACCCACAAGAATTACATTTCTCATTTCTAATAAAGAGCAGGTGGTTATTTTAGATTTTATGGTTTTGCCAACTTATTATAATCTATTATTCATATTCATATTATTATTGCATAGCATTTGCTTAAATGGGATCTGCAGAGAGATGCTTGGGAAAGTGAAAGTCTATTGAGAAACTAAAAGTAGAAGATAAAAACCCTGCTAAGTGAACAACTAAGTTCTTAATTTCATTGATTCAAAGAAAAGTCTCTGTGAGAAGCACATAATGGCATTTGAATAGTGAAAGATACGTAGAAAGTCAATATTTCAGCAAAGTATATCAGACATCCATCCATATGTAGTATGTACATAAAATCTTACCCTTTGCTCCATTACCTTAGAAAGAGAATAATACTCTCAGTTGTCATATTGATTCAATTCACAGGTTATTAATAAATACTATTCTGCAACCTAAAAGGCAGGCAAAGGAAAAAAATGATCAATGTATCCAACAGTAAAATTTTAGTGAAGTACATATGAAAAATTATGTCCTCTTTTCCTGGTCTGTCTTTTTTTTTTTTTTTTTTGGTAGAGGCGGGCATCAATGTACTGTTTAGTGAAATAAAATGAGGTCATAAATATATTTTGTTATTCTTTATATAAGAGTGGATTTTAAAGAACAATGACTCTGACTATTGGCTAGATCTGGGAAGGGGTTTAAAGTTTAGCTCCTGTATTGTCCTTGGCTGGTGCCTTAGTTTGAGCGGGACCCCTGGGCCCAAATCTGCCTATCATATTGTTCTACTTGTAGGTTTCTAGGACCCTCTGTATCCTTTTATTTTGCTATTCTCCCATGCGATTCTCATTTAGAGTCCCAATAGGATATTCTCCACAGTTGAGTGGAGAGTGTGATATGACTTTCTCACGTACTCTGGTGCCTCACATTTGACCATGTCCCCTGGAGGGGGAGACCTGGTGGCACTCAGAGGAAGGACAGCAGGTTGCCAAGAAGAGACTTGATACCCTATGAGAATATACAGGGGGAGGTAATCCCCCTCAGGAACTGTCATAGGGGAGGGAAATAATGGGAAAATGGGGGGGGGGGGATGAATGGGAG
This sequence comes from Acomys russatus, assembly GCF_903995435.1. Classification (NCBI taxonomy): domain Eukaryota; kingdom Metazoa; phylum Chordata; class Mammalia; order Rodentia; family Muridae; genus Acomys; species Acomys russatus. The sequence goes on along the minus strand of NC_067160.1, from coordinate 37,934,311 downwards.
GATACAAGGGAAGGGATAAACATTAAGATGTAACGAAAATAAATAAATAAATAAATGAAAAGAAAAAAAATAAAGAACAATGACTCATCAAGAAGGACTCAGTAGCTTTAAGGTCAATGAGCAGAGCTTGTTATGAGGAGGCAGTGAGGGAGGACAGAAGAGAGTAGAGGGATAGTGAGGTGCTGAGCAGACAGCTATATTCTGGAAGGACTTTATAGGACCAGAGTTGCATCGTCCCATAGTCTCCCATAGTGCTGCTCTCCTGTCCATCTTCAGCTAAAGTAAACTCAGTCTCTTCATTTATATTTCAATTTGTGCTTATCAAAATTGCAACATAACTTCCATATTATTAATTCACTAGCTATTTATTAAGTACTTGCTAAGACAAAAAGGCATCATATCCTGAACCTTTGTTTCAGTTTCTGTTTACTAAATTTTCGCAATCTTCACATCACAGGAAGATAAAGGAGCCTGGGTCTGCCAAGTTCCTTGTTCAGAAATCACGGCATTCAGAACTATGAATGATTCAGTGAACCCAGCTCAAAAACTACTTTTCATTTTCAACCATTTCTCCGTAGTACATACATTAATTTTATCATTATTATTAAAATAAGACTCTTACATTATTCATGTAAAATAAGACACAGTAGGCATATAAAAATATTTCCAAAGGAATTTTTCATTAAAAAGTTAAGCAAAACAAAACAAACTTTTAAAAACAATCTTCCTGCTCTATGAAGTAAGACTCTAAAATCCTTTCCCTGGGCATCTAATTACATCTCCTTTTCTGATGCAGAGAGTCAAAACTCACCTAGGAAGTGACTTAACCATTTTGACTGTTTCTTAATATCTGATTATCCCATTCCTCTTATTTGTTGATTATATTTACAATAATGAATTTATTCCTATTATACATAAAACATTACTTTCCCTCTATTTCTTCCTTCCTTCCTTCCTTTTTTTATAACTTGGTTGCACTATGTAGCCCTGGCTAACATGGGATTCGTGATATTTATTTCATATTCCCAGCTGTGTTCACAGTCACAGAGATCTGCTCACCCTTGCCTCCTGAGTGCTAGATAAATATAGGTCACCACAGCCTTAGGAGTCACATTTTGTAACATAGCAGTCAACTTCTCCATATTTTTGTGTACATGCCTGTGTGTACATGTATTTATAAGTTTCAAACAGTAAAGGATAACCCACCTCATATAATTATCTCTAATTAATTTATCTGGCTTTACATTTTTTTTTTCTGAGTCCCAGCATTCCTCTGAAACAACTAGCTGAACAGACATATGTGGAAACTGAAACCATATAAACACTTGACAGAGAGACGTCTGGCAACTTCTCTACACGGTCCAAAGCGTTTGTTGCCACACAAATTACCTTAAAGTTCAGTGCATATCATATATGGTAGAGTGAATAACTATTTATAATCCAGCATTGTAAATCACAATGTATCACTAACTTATCCTTGAACTCAATATAATTAATACTCTCAAATTAAAAATAAATATTTTCCAACTTTTAAAAACTATACCTATCTGCCCAAATGAAAGACAGGTAACAAAAAACATACAAAAACAGATATCCATTTCACACTCACACTCAGAAACTCTATACTGAGTCCAGAGTTGAAGGATGCTTTTCTAAAAGGACAGGAAAGCTGAAAATAGTAAGTACTTAGCATGCAAACGTTTCCAATAGCTTCTTTACACCAATGCTTCTACCCTCCCCGTGAGATTAATTGTGTGACAAATGACATGAGATGGCCTTATGAAATTTTAGTCTGGAGAAGTCTTTACTTCTAATGAAAATGATAAATAATACGTGCCTTTTGTCAGCTGCATTCTTCAGTAATCTCATTGTAGCAAGCTAATGAGACCTGGGTGAGGAAGTGTTCTGAGGTTCCCATGCCCCAGGTCAGGCCAAGCTGCGTTCACTGAGCAGATGGGCTCTGTCTCAGGATGATGGCACCTGAGCACTTTCCTTGGGCTTCAGAGTACTGGGTGAGCAGGAGCCTGTGCACTGGACCTTTGCACACAAGGTACAGAGGCTTCCAGTTAGTTCTTACCAAACATAAGGAGAAAGGAGGGCAGACAGATAAAATCCAGTTCTGATTCTCTGTAGCCCCACCTTTCTCTTCCTCACTATGGAAGGTGCCTCCCATATTCTTACCAGAACAATGGCTAGACACAGACACTGACACATGTGCTGACATCTCTACGATGAAAAGATCAAGCACCAAGGAAGAGTTGCATAGGAATTAAAACACATATGTTTCTGTTTTCTCCAAATTTGCATGACTCAGTTCACACTGGCAAAGGCTGAGGCAACACTGCTGTAGTTTTTACAGACATGATGATTATACACTGTACTTACATGTAAAGGGCTTAAATAAAACATTCTAAAATGTTTTAAAGTATACATGCTAAACCCCCCCCCCTCCAAAATGAAGTCACAAACTGTGGGCAACAACACTAATATATAATTTTCTATGTCCGTAACTGATGTAATGTGAAGGCAGGGTACCTCAGGGGTTGATTGTAATATATGGTCAGTTTCTAATGTCCAAGATGAGATGTCCCTATTTCATTTGCTTCTTTGTATCTTAATTCTAAATTTCAATTCAGCTAGAAAATGAATTCATTCAATCGTTTGTTCTCTAGTTTTATTTTTTCAACCGATGACCCACTACTTTTCTGAGCCTCTTGTTGCTCTAGCCAGCGCATGAACAGGAGAACTGTCACACCAATGGTTCCTTTCTTCCTTGTCTCAGGAGACCAGTTATCATACTAGCTAAAATTTGCCCTTTCTGAGCACTGCCCCCTCCCCCCCCCCCCCCCACCCTGCCCTACCTCCACCCTGCCTGCACCCACTGTGCTCAAAGCGTTCTGAGAATGAGGCTAGAGGCCTAGCCTTATCTCATGGGACATGGTACCTTTTCACCTTTTTCATGTATCAAAAATATTTCTCTCTTCTGCCTGCTTTTTACTCTGCATTTTCTCTTTAAGCCAAATGTGCATTGCTTTGTGCTACGTTAATCTCCTTACAAATGTCGCAGCCTTAGTTCCCTGACCTTTGTGTTGTTGCTCTGTGAATTCACAGCAGTTTGACTCTGGGTTTCAAGGTGAGAGACATGGAAGACATATTTTTCTTGTTTCGATTGGATTCTATCACGGGGTGCGACTGTCATCTTCTGCACGCTAAACAACTGTGAACTAGATCAGTGATCCTGCATTGCCCTTGGGTTGGGTTGCTGTTTCATGCCTTCGTCTTTGGCGCTCCAATCTAGCAGGACTGTGGACCTGGTTCTGGATGTCATTGCCAAACAGTAATGAGAACAGGAATTGTATTTCTGTTTGTGAGGACAGCAAAAGCAGATCTTGCCTCCACTTCAAAAGCCCAAACAGTAATTACATCAGTGGATCTTTTTTCTCATTTTTTTCCCCAAGCACTTTCCATTAACAACACCAGATATGTAAATTTCTAGGTTCCAGAGGAAGAGAGCAAAGAAGGAACTCATATTTTAAAAAGAATAGCTCTTTCAACTTTACTAACTACACTTCTATACAGACACAGAATCAAAAAGTAGTTTCTTGTATAAGCACTTGCTACTTTTCAGAAAGAAAGTTAAATGGAACCTGAATGCTTCTGATTTTTTGGAAGCATTTCCTTTCATAACCATATCGAGTTGCTGCATTTAAATTCGTGCACTTCAGTGATAATCCATCTGCTTCCTGGTTGGGTGAAGTATTTGGAAGCAGTTTGCTTGGAGTCGGCTCTTTATGCCCACGGTGGGTGGGGATGTTAATCCCTGGGTAATTAACACCTCATATAAGTTGGTTCAGAAATCTGGGGTGTGCCTATCTTCGCACTGCCAACTTTCATACTATTTTCTTGGAAAACATGGAGGTTTTGTTTTCTGAAGCTTTGGTTTCCAATATTTTCCACGTCGGCACTTTCCCTGCCACTTGAAGGAAATCCCTCTTGGAATTGGAGCTGTAGTCTAACTCCTCGTATATGAACTTATTGGTTAGCATAGGTATGTGCTAGCTGGAAAGTCTAAGGCACCCTAAAGTACCCACTGCAGAGAATACACAAGGAAAGTAAAACCCTAAGCCATTCTTACTCCAAATCGAAGCAATACTTGCAGTTTGGCCCTTATAAACCTGACCCTATATTTCTGCTTGCCTTCAAAAGTTAAGAAATTATTTGACAAACCTTGGAATGTGTCTTCCTATATGCATGCATACTGTTTGTCTTGGAGCTGATAGATCAAGGTATATTAACATAATTCTTCCATAGCTCCCTCCTTCACAATGGATGCTTAAAAGCACTTCATAGTCTTGAATATAAATTCTTAAAAATGGAAACAATAGGATGTCCTCCCCTCTGTCCCAGTTTCCTGGTAAGTGAAGACTTTCATGGGACATGCCCCTTGGGCTAGTATGCAGATTTAAGTGAGTATATACCATTTGAATCTTTCTGCTTCTGGGTTAACTCATTCATTATGATCATTTCTAGCTCAATTCATTTGTTCACAAATTTCGGGAATGCCTTGTTTTTAATAGCTGAGTAGTATGCCATAGTGTATATGTACCACAGTTTCTTTATCCAATTGAAAAATAATCAATAAATATTTTAATGTAAAGCAAGTCTATCTAACATATGAGAGAAAACTTTGACTTTAGAACAACTCTGTATGATTTTCAGCGTAAAGCATTTTGTAACAAGCAAAGACATACAAAATCTGACAGTGACCCACTCCTCTCAACTGCAGAAGGCAGTGGTCCCAGATGCTCCCTCTCTCAGGCAGTTGTTATTCCTTCTACTTAGATGCTCCTCCCTGGAAACACATGGACGGTTTGTTCCTATGTAGGATATGTCAACTAATTTGGAATTACAAATTTATTTTAAGCTTTTTCAATTTGCTTTCTCTGCTTTGTTGAGCTTATCTGCTTGTCAAATATATCAGATGTTTTGCATATTTACCTTTTCCCCACCTCTCCTAGGTTTGTAAATGCAAAGAGGAAACATTCTTGTATCACCTTTTGAATCTAAAATAGAAAGCCTATGTATTCAATAGAAATTGTCAATTCATAATTGACAACAGACCTAAATAAATCAGAAAAGTGCCTGCAGTTTACTGAAACATATTGATGTCTAAAAGGGGTGCCTTTTCAATTAAACCATGGATAAGGATGTGCCAGGCCTTCATTTAGGAAAGTTCTTTCAAAGAGGAAAACTTTACCTAAATTCTTTATCCTTACTCATCCATACACATTCAACCCACAAACAATATTTTTTGTTATGTCACAGAAAGAGATTTACTGTTTGCTATTAGTAGTATCTCTATCAGTATTCTAAATATGTAAAATCTGACAAGATATTGATTGCATTAGATGTTTTTATCAAAATAAATGTTTTCAAGATCCTCTCTTTACTTTAAGGATAAGATGAGATTATATTTTACCATGGATCCATTCTAGACAACTTTAGTTGACATATATTATTTTCTTCACTGCATTTGTATATTTGCTTCACACTTTGCAGGTATATTTTATATCTGTCACATATCATGCAAAAACTAAAGAGGCAAAAATTAAGGTGATAGAGTTGTGTTTAATTGAAATTTAGCGTGCTTAACTTTATTAGTGTGTATTAATTATACAAAATAACGCATTTCTTCCCTAAATTACTTTGATCACATTTACTCCTTTTATCTATTTCTTGTATGTCCCATTTGGGTAGATTATCTTCCCATATAATCTCATCTCTACTTCATTTCATTTCTAGTTGACAGACTATATGACATATTAGATTCTGTGTCTGTCTTATTTTTACTAACACAATGAAATTTAGTTCTATCTATTTTTTTCTAAATGGCTTGTGTTTTTTTGTTATTGACAGAGTGCATCTAAACAAACAATGAATATTATAAAGACATGAGAAAACAATACTTGTACACTACTCTTGAGAAGCTGAACAAGAGGCTGCTGCTTCATAGCTTCCCGAATGAATTAAAACTAAAAGAAGGAGAATCAGTACATTCAATATTTATCAAGGCATTGATGATAATAGTCAAGTTATAAAATAATCTACAATTCTGTCAATGGGTGGATTATTTAAAAACTATTTTAAAACATTTTTCTTTCTACTCATGTCTGCACCTTTCCCTCCAAGTCTCCCCCCTCCCCAAAGGACACCTACTTAAATTTTTTCAGCCTATGTATAGCCTGATATTCAAGAATGAAAGTCAGAGAAATTGTCATCATTCAAGAAACAGTTATGTACAGTAAGAACTTTTTGTCCTGTTTTTCTTTAATATCATCTAGAAATTATAACAGCCATATCTGTATATGTCAGAATGCACCCCAAATAAAGGTAGAATCAATTTTAAGTAAATCAATAAAAGTGATATCAAGAGAGGTAGTTATACAATCTTTACAAGAAGCTACTGGAACTTCTTTATAGTAAAAACAGCAGCCTAGCGGCAGACAGCATTAGAGTCTATATCCCTGCAATCGAGACAGAAGAGCAGAAAGGTCACAAGATTCCATGGTCAGAATCATGGGTAGGGCTTGCTCAGTAGTAACAGCCATACACACACACACACACACACACACACACACACACACACAGAGAGAGAGAGAGAGAGAGAGAGAGAGAGAGAGAGAGAGAGAGAGAGAGAGAGAGAGAGAGAGAGAGATGGTGCTCAAGGTAAGGTGGAGATGGTACTGAAGCGATCAGAAGTGACACAATTCCAGGTTCACGCTGCTGTCCTCCAGCCACCTAGAATTTTGCCTCCTACTGGACAAAATGGAGAGAAAAAAAAATCTCATTGAAGCAGAGAGATCCAACCTGCAGGACTGTAGTGGGAAGTAAACAAAATCAACTTGAGAAGGTCATAGGCAGGCCAAGAATTGAGAACACATCACCAGGCAAAAATTCTGTCAGAGCATGTTCTAACAGTTACTCTAATCATTTTCAATGAAGATTCTGGAAGCTATAGTAGTACTCATTTGAACTGTTAAAAGATGATTTATTCATAGGGAGAGATTTATAAGGAATTCTTTTGAGCATAGCATAAGTACATATTTTACTTAGTTGTGGAGATAAAACAATTTTATTCAAAGTAAAATGGCAAGGACGGCATGGGTAAAAGAAAGTTCTTTGAAAATCACAGGACAATATGGAACTGGGATCTTCAACAAATGTTGCTTGTCTGACTGGACAGCTATGTGTAGAAAATGCAAATATATCCATATGTATCACCCTGCACAAAGGTGATACAAAGTAGATCAAAGACCTCAGTGTAAATCCAGAAACAATAAATCTATTAGAAGAGAAACTGGAGAAGAACCTTGAACTCATTGACATAGGAGACAACTTTCTGAACAGAACACTAACAGCTCAAGATCTAAAAGCAATAATCAATAAATGAGACCTCATGAGGCTGAAAATCTTCTGTAAGGCCAAAGACACTCTCAATAAAATAAAACGGCAGTCTACATATTGAAAAAAGATCTTCACTAACTGTACATCTGACAAAAGAATATATATTTACAAAATATATCAAGAACTCAAGAAATTAAACACCAACAAACCAAGTAATCTGATTTTTAAAAAATGGAGTACAGAGCTAAACAGAATTTTTAACAGAGCAATACTGAATAGATAAGAGACACTTAAAGAAATATTCAGTGTCCTTAGTGTTCAGGGAAATGCAAATCAAAACGATTCTGAGAGTCCATCTTACAAACATCGGAATGGCGAGGATCAAAAATTCAAGTGACAGCACATACTGGCAAGGATGTAGAGAAAGAGGAACACTCTTCCATTGTGTGTGGGAAAACAAACTTATACAAATGGATAAACTATGGTACATTTATACAATGGAATACTACTCACCTATTAAAAGCAAAGGTATCTTGAAATTTGCAAGCAAATGGATGGAACTAGAAATGATCATCTTGAGTGAGGTATCCCAAACCCCAAAAGATATGCATGGTATGTACTCACTTAAGTGGATATTAGCCATATAGTACAGGGTTACTATACTACAATTTACAGACACAAAGAAGATAAGTAACAAGGAGGATCCAAGGGAGGATACATAAATCTCACTCAGAAGGGGAAATAGAATAGACAGCAGATACAGTTAAATAGCAGGGACAGGGTAGGAGAGGGATCCTGGAGAGAAATGAGGGTGGAAATCAGACCTGGGGAGAGTGGAACAGGAGATAGAGGGCCTACAAAGAAAAGAGAGGAACAGTGGATGGGGACATCTCTGTGACAAGCTGGAGACTTATGAGAGTGTAGGCTCCTGGGAGGATATGGGGGTGACTCTAACTGAGAATCCTAGTAGCAGGGATCATGGAGACTGCAGAAGCCACCCTCTAAGTAGACAGGACTCCTAGTGGAGGGAGGGGAATACCAACCCATTCAAAAAAACTTCTACTCAAAATTTTCCCTGCCTACAAGATGTGCAGGGATAAAAATCCAGCAGAGATTGGGGGAATGCCCAATCAATGCTTGCCTCAACCTGAGACTCACCCCATGGAAAAGAAGCAAGTCCTGGCACAGTTAATGATACTCTGCTATGTTTACAGACAGGCACATAACATAGCCATCTTCTGAGAGGCTCCACATAGCACTGGATCCAAACTGAATCTGAGATTCACAGCTAAAACATTCGGCGAGTGGAGGGAGACTTGTAGAAGAGTAGGAAGGAGGGGGAATAGAAGGACCCAGAGGAGACAGCAGCTTCACAAGAAGACCAACAGAGAAAATTAACCAGGGCCCATGGATTTTGTGGTGACTGAAGTCCCAACCAAAGACCATTATATATCCAAACAGATATAGCAGATGGACAGCTCGGTCTTCGTATAGGTCCCCTAGTAAGGAGAATGGAGCCAGTCTCTGACATGGATTCTGTTGCCTGCTTTTGGTTTGCTTTCTTCTGGTAAGGCAACCTCACCAAGCTTCAGGGGAAAAAGATGCACTCAGTCCTGCTGTGACTTGATGTGCTCAGGTGGATTGAAATTGGCTCCCCTTTTCTGAACAGTAGGGGATGGGTGGAGAAAAATGGCGGGAGGGTCGGATGGGAGGGAGCTAACATCAGTGATTAGATAATAGATGATAGATCGATAGACAGATGATGGATAGATGATAGATAGATAGATAGATAGATAGATAGATAGATAGATAGATAATAAACATTAAGAATAAAAAAAGGAAGGTCCTATTTAACCATCCTGTATCAGTGATTAGATAAGAGATGATAATACATAGATAGATAGATAGATAGATAGATAGATAGATAATAGATAGATAGATAGATAGATAGATAGATAGATAGATAATAAACATTAGGAAAAAACCAGGAAAGTACTATTTAACAATCCTGCTTCTTTGCAAATCTGGACATCATCTAAGGAACAAACATGCAGACTGGCACTTATCTTCTATAAAAGACAAAAATATTAATAGAAAGTAATTCTTATACTTTGACATTTTAAAGAAAATTAGAAATAAAAAGCAAGTACTCTTTTGTCCTTTTAGGATAGACAGCTAAAGAGAAGAAGAAACAGGGAGGAAGAGAGATAATGGATGAAAGAATGAGAGAATAATAAAAAGAATTAGCAAATATATATATAAAGGAGGGCCCTTCATAAGCACAAATAAGTTTAGAATCTATTTTTCAAGCTGTTTAATTCTGCTGACTGGACATCTTTCCATGACAAACACCAGATGGAAAAATGAGTTGAGAGTCACAAACTGAAGATGATTTCATCATAAAATGATCGTTTACTCATAATTATCCGGAAAAGACCAAAGCTCTACTGTGCTTTCACAATAATGTTTGTATTGCCAAGTACACCATGAGTACTCTTCTGAAAGCTTACATTCTAATCTGTGGGAAAAACTAATTATTCTAATATGACAAACACATAAAATGCCCATCTCAATATATAATTGGACTTTGAATTCAAGGAACATTCACCATGATGATATATCACTTGTAGTTTTTCTTCTGTAGTGTTATCTGCAAAAACTGTGTAACAACAAAGATTTTCTGATAAGATAACTAAGCAATTATGACGAAGACATAGGGAGTTGTTTTCATACACAAGTTCAAAAAAAAGGTGGGAGGGGCCTTGTTTTTATTCCCCAGCTGCTTCACACAACATTTTAAAAAATGTTTGTGTATGTGTGTGTGTGTGTGTGTGTGTGTGTGTGTGAGTGAGTGAGTTTCAAGAGAGTTAGACCCAAAACTCAATTTAATCTACAATGCTTCTTATGACCACAGACCTGGTGTAGGTTGCATCAGGACATGTTTGAGAATTATTTTGTGGTAAACAAAGCAAAGATATGTCACTGAAATTTAAGGAGATTGGTTCTAAACTTTAGCAGTACAGAGTGAACACCCCGAAGTTCTTCTCCCAGCCAAACACATTGCATTGTTTTTCCATAGAGGAAAGATTAATAGCTGAAACTCACAAGCTTTTACTTCCAACATAAATTCTTAGATGTGGAGTGGAATTATTAAAACTGGTGAAACTACTTTTTTCAAAGCAGAGTAATGAGCATAGATCACGATAACTATATATATCTAATTTATAGTCAGAAATTTTCTGTCCTGTTCAGACTATATCCAAAGAATGTGTATTCTAGGATTTTATCCACAGATAAAAGTCTAAAATTGCTGGTTCCCTAGGTAATGGAAATTGTTTACAAGTGTGATGTCCAGGGAAAATAAGCCTTTATGAACAGAGGATTTGTATTTTCTGAGATTTATTCACCACTATTTAAAGTTGCCCAGCAAAGGCATTACTTTGTTGCACTTCAGTTCAGAGCTTTCTTCAGGGATAGAGATGGATAACTCTGCTTGCTATACATTAAACTAGCAAAGATTAGGTAATTGTCATAAAATTTGGCAAATGTTCTAGTTCTTTGAAATAAAATGCATAGATTTATTATCAATCATGGCCTTAGGCAGTAATTTATTTATTATGTTATCACTACCAAAGTAAGAATAAATTTATAGCTAATTATAAACTAATAGAACATAATGTATTATATAACTCATAATACATTTATGATTATAATAAACTATCCAACGTATGCAAGAACCATGAAGAAATCAAATTAGTAAGTTTTAATTGCTTCCAGCCATGCTTCCTATAAAGGAACAATTAAATTAATACCTGTACACCAATGAGTGTGCAATAGAGTTAATGGTCCTTTTCATTCAAGGGCACAGAACTAGCTCATCAAGCTAGACTTTTCATATCCCTTTAGGAATAAGACATCGTACTATAAATCCTAGAGGAAAAAAGGTCCCAGGATGATAGAACTGATAAGTAACTGGCTACATACTGATTAGTTAGATTAAAAAGCATCTTAAAACACAATAATACAGTTTTTTTCCACAAAGCCCATTTTCTGAATAGAGCAATGCAAAGAAACATAGGCAGTGCAGTTATTTTCAAAGGATAGAGAACAATACAAGCATGTACACACTCCTTTTCTTCTGCTGACTTTGTTTTTATAACCCTGAGATCCTGCCTCTGTGAAATGGCTCGTCCAGTGGACTGCTCATATTTATATTCACTGGTTGCTAGGGGGCAAGTCCAGTCTTGAAATTAAATGAACATCATAAAAGAGAATTCTACTTTGGAGTCTTCTTTTAAAGTTTCCCTTTTTGTTTACGATGCTGGATAATGTCTGACTGCAATTCTTGAAAGAAAGGAGTGCAATTGGTTTAATGTTGCTATTATTGAACATGTGCCATTAACATATATTTATTATATGATGGGCCGTGAGAAGTTTGAGCATTTGAATGTCTCCTCTGGAATTTCAATTCATGACTGATGGTGAGAAAAGAGACTTATCTTTACCTTCTGAGATTCGTATGATAACAATGCACACATCAGTAGGAAATGAATGAAAACAGATAATTTTAGGTGGATATAAGCATAATAGCAGAGGCTTTATAATATTTTGTAACTAGACACACATGTAAATTATGGGCAGAGCATATTTTGCTACATAGAAGCTGCTGTACAATATTAGAGTAAATCTTCCCATTAGAACCTATAGTGGATTTGGTGCAGAGAATGAGATTAAATGAAAGGAAGGGATAATGAAAGAGGAAAGAGGAGAGGGAGCAAGGGAGGGAAAAAAGGAGGGAGGGTAACAGGGGGGGGAAGGAGGGGGGAGGGTAGGACGGAGCATCAAAGTAGGGTGAAACCAAAAATGATGGCTTGTGTCAGTGTTTTAAATTATTGCCCCATGTACCCTGCTAAGTACCATGCAAAGGTCACATAACACACATGAAAGAGAGCAACAGAGACCATTTTAGCCAAGAAATTAAATGCGTATATTGTGATGGAAATAGTAAGTAAACTAGTATCAGTAATTATCATGTGAATAAGGCTCTGATTATTGTGACTTGTCACATGTAGATTCCTACCCATCATGTTGCCTGAAAAACCTAGAATGAAAGTCGTACAGTGGCCTGACTTTCTCATAGTGGAAGTCACCAGTGAGGCACACATGTAGTACTAAGTGACTTTATCAAAGGATCTATGTCCTCTACGTGATTGTGATTTTTAAAATGTGAATAAGGCTTCCTCAAGACCCAGCTATTCCACTCCTTGGAATATACCCAGAAGATGCTCCCGCACACAACAGAAACATTTGCTCAACCATGTTCAAAGTAGCCTTATTCATAATAGCCAGAACATGGAAACAGCCTAAGTGTCCATCAGTAGAAGAATGGATAAATAAACTGTGGTACATTTACACTATGGAATACTACTCAGCTATTAAAAACAAGGCATTCCCGAAATTTGTGGACAAATGGATTGAACTAGAAATGATCATAATGAGTGAGTTCACCCAGAAGCAGAAAGACTCAAATGGTATATACTCACATATATCTGGACACTAGCCCAAGGGGCATGTCCCATGAAAGTCTTCACTTACTAGGAAAGTGGGACAGAAGGAATGACATCCTATTGGGACTCTAAGTGAGGGAAGCCTGGGAGAATAGATAAATAGAAGGATCCAGAGGGTCCTGGAAACCTACAAGAAGAACATTATGACGGGATGATCTGGGCCCAGGGGTCCTGCTCAAACTATGGCACCAGCCAGGGACAATATGTGCAATAAACATCGAACCCCTACCTAGATCTAGGCAATGGACAGGACATTCTTCACAGTTGAGTGGAGAGTGGGGACTGACTTTTACATAACTCTGGTGACCCATGTTTGACCATGTCTCCTGGATGGGGAGCCCTGGTGGCACTCAGAGGAAGGATAGCAGGCTACCAAGAGGAGACTTGATACTGTATGAGCATATACAGGGGGAGGAGGTCCCCCTCAGTCACATTCATAGGGGAGGGGAGTAAGGGGAAAATTGGAGGGAGGGAGGAATGGGAGGATACAGGGATAGGATAACAATTGAGATGTAATATGAATAAATTAATAAAATATATTTAATAAATAAATAAATTATTAAAAATATATTAAGGAAAATAAGGATAATATTAATATAAAAGTGAGAAAAAAGTTTGGAGGAGGTTGAGCTATTATCAAAAGAACATAGACTTGTTATTAGTCATTTGGTTCAATGACTGATGAAATGAGTGTCTAATATGTAATTAAATATATTTCTCTAAATTATCCAATGAAAACAAAGAATCAGTAAATAGAAGAGTATCCAAATTTCTCAAGAAGTACATAAACAACAATAACTGACACATATCACAATTCTTTGGACCTAAATATCACACCAAATTACTACTCAAATTCAGGACTTAAGGATACATGCTCAAACAGTCCCTTTAAATTGCACTGTGGTCACATAAGTGTTACCGAGTCTACCAAAAATCCAACACTCAATACAAACCAAGTTTTCTTAATCAAAGCAACTTTATTCATTTGATCAGTAAACTGACCAGCCATAGACACAACATAAACCTGATACTGTAACCGAGACCCTTTTAGGCGAGCAAGTTTAAGTTTGAAAACCACAAGCAAGGTATCTAAGATCAGAAGATAGAAACCAACAAGAAGGTAGACCATCTAATAGTGCAAAAGAGTGAACAATGGCAAGATGGCTTCATACTAATAGGTTCCCAAGGCATGGGTATTGTGGTTGGAATGTGAAAGGAATCAAGAAAACAAAACAAAAACAAAAAGGACAAAACACAACTTGGCTTTTCTCTTGGCTTGATCTTAAATGGTATCCAAGCCCCATAAAATGCATGGCTGACTTAAGATGGCAATATTCATGCCAAGCTTCTATTTTTCATTTTCTCCCTATTTTTATGAAATAGACTGAATCATTGATCATCTGCCATATACAAAGCCTTATATGAAGTTCTCATAACCATATATCTAATAGTTTCTTTTTTGAATGAAGTTAAAGAGGAGCAGTAAAAACAGAGGAGCCTGAGGATCAGCTAGGGCAATGAGCAGGGTTGCTAGCCAGGGAGACCAATTAAACAAGTTTTGAAACCAGTCCTGGCACTGTTGTCTTTCTTGCTCTCTCTGTGTTAGAATTTTTTTTTACCTTGGCTAAAGTCTCCGTGATGACTTCAGAGTGACTAACATGGATACAAGCCTTCCCCAAAGCCATGCAAAGTCTACCTTCTTTACACAACAAATCTAATCCTCTTCTGTTCTGTAGGTTGCTTCAGCTACAATCCACTGATGCTCTAGCCTTTGGATTGTGAAATGCAGTGTCTCAGGTCTTTATCCACCTGTTCAGTTAACATTCTTAGATTTCTTTTGCCATCAATATGGGAGGTAGTGCCTAATCCTGCTGACCTGGCAATGCCAACTCCCACAAGCAAAGATACTAGGATAGGGCCGGCTCTATGTTGTCATTTGAGGAAAATCTCTCAGAGTCTAATATTGACCCTTCCAGATGACCCATCAAAATAGAAGAAATAAGGAATGACATGGAGCTATATAGCCAAATAGGGAGGTCTTCATCCACTTATTACCTAGACCAAAACCAGAGTCTGTGGCCCTATAGGGTTTTGGAGCGGCTTAAAGGGCTGTCTTTGGATAGTAGAATCAATCTCCAGATCTTAGCCTGTCTGGTATTTTCTGATATGCCAGGTCTATCCTTTATCCCAGATGTCTCCTGGGGCACATCCCAAGTTTTTAGAGTTATAGTTTCAGGGTTTTAGTAATCAGGAGCTTTTCAAGCTCAGTTGGCCTCCAAGGTAATGGAGATCATTGTATAAAACCAAGAGGGCCAAGTCTCACATCCCCAATTTCTATAGTGATATTAACCATCTTTTTTTACAACTTAATTCATGATTAGTGAAACAAACATAAATTTGGGAATTCCAAAGCTAAGTTTCAAAATTGAGTCTTCCACACCCCTTCCAGGTAGGGGTTATAGAACCTGCTTCAAATCCTTATCCTATCAAGCCAGCCTAGGATTAGATGTATGATCCTGAGCCTGGCTATTGGTAGAAAAGATCTGTCTAAAAGGTCAGCACACCCATTATCGTATGCTGAGCACCATGATGGAACCCACCTGAGTGTTGAGTTGAGTAGTTTTCAGTCATAAACATCAGGGTGATAATAGTTGGGGACAGACCCGGGGCATGAAAACCCAACAGAAATGAATCAAGATCTGACTAGTCTTAGCTTTAGCAGGCAAGTGAGATCTCACTGAATAGTCAATTGATGCATCTTCAAGGAGTCTTCTTCCTTAGGTGCCCCCTTCAGGTGGGACTGATGAATCGAGAAATGAATTCTATCAACCTTGGTGGTCAGGATCACCATATACAGTCCCTTTCAGTGAGGAGTCAAAAAGTCTACTTGATACCCTTAAACCCAGACTCAGTAGCCTGGTGGAACCATGTAGGGCAGGGCCGGTAGGGTGGGGACTTGTATATTGTAGATTGGGGGTAAGGACATGCATATCTTGTAACAGGGGAAACAGTTCATCCTGAGTCTTTTGTCAGACCGGGACAGACTAGACTTAGTGTTAAGTACTTCTGAAACTGTTTCAGGCTTCAGTCTAGAGCATATGGATGGGGTCTTTCATATGTAATTTCTTACGGAGTCACTTCTTGAATATAGGGAGTGTTTCTAACTCTTCATATGTCAATGAGGAGGAGTGTTGTCCAGTCCAAAACAGTCTCTATGGTTAGTTTAGTTATGGTCTCCCTTAGAGTCTGATTCATTCTTTCTACCTGTCCTGGACTCTGAGGGTGATATGTACAGTGTAATTTTCAATTCACTTCAATGTTCTAGCTATACCTTTTACAACTTGAGATATAAATGCTGGCTATTGTCATATCCTAAGGCTGATGGAATACCATACTTGGAAATGAGTTCTTCAAAGAGTTTCTGTGCAACTACATGTAGCATTTCCTTTTTTTTTTTTTTTTTTTTTTGTCAGAAAGCGTCAACCCACCCTGAAAGGTGTCTAGAAAAACTAGCAAATATATGTATCGATATTGGCCAAGTTTGATCTTAGTTGAGTCCAATTGTCAGTATATACCTAGGGCAGTTCCCCTTCCTCTTTTACTAATTCCATAAGGGTTGGTTACCTGGCAGGAAAGATATCTGAAGACTATATATTGCAGAATCTAGTCCTGGAAAGGGATATAGTGCCACCCTGTTGATTAAATTTGTCAATTTATTATTACCTAGATGAGTCCCAATATATAATTTTGTACCAACACCCTTCCCAGGATCTGGAGAAGGTTTCATCTTTTGTCAGTGATGAAGTGTCATCCTTCCATGGCAGAAGGGTTGGAGAGCCTTTGAATGGCCCCAAGGACTTCTTTAAAGTAAAAGGGTAGTTCTGAAAGGGCTGGTGAACCAAGTTGCACAGGGTTGAAGCATTTGCCACTTCCTTTGACATAGTTACCTTTATGATTTCCATGAGCCATTCTTTTTGATGGCCAGGGGAGTGAATTATAGCCGTATGGTTGTCACTAGGTCTAAGATATCTTGTTTGTTTTTGATGGTACTCTTTATAACTATAAGAAATGTTCTTTCCTGGCATATGTCTCTATGTACATGTACATTAGCAAATATATATCTGCTGTCTGTGTAGGTATTTATTGTCTTGGCCAAACTTAAGCACTTGGATGAGTGTAGGTTTTTATTTTTTAAAACCTACTTTATTTGGGGTTCTTTAATGTCTCTACCACCCTTCCAACCCACCTACACTACATAGGAAAAAATGAAGGTAGTCAGGGACAGTGAAGATAGAACTTTTTAGGCTCAGATCCTTGGGTCAATTCTACTCTTCACTGTCAGGTTTTCAATAGCAAATACTGCAACAGGAACAAGTAACAGCAGAAGCAACAGAGGGACCAAAAGCAGCCTCTTTGATGTGCAGCCAAGCAATGTGAAGCAATGCAAAGTGATGCCTCTCTGTTTGTTGTGCCCCTACTTCTATCTCTCAGAGTCTGTACCAGGATGTTTTACAACTGACAAAGATCATGCCCCCAACACAAGGCAGCTCCCAGATGACAAAGATCACATACCCTCTCGCAAGTCTGTTTCCAGTGGACAAACATCACATACCCTTATAGCAGGTACTTTTACATCACACACTTGAGATCAAAACAAAAACATGTTTACATCCACTACAGATGTGGGCTATTAATTCCACTCATTGGGCTAAGATTCTCTTAGGCAACCATGGTGCCCAAAAGTAAAGTCACTACTGATGCCCCTGAAAACCTATATCCCTGCTCCGTGAAGCTGCTCTCATCCACAAACATAGTGAGATCCCAATCTTTGCAACACACATCAGTTAGATCAGGTCTCAATCTGTGGAAATTTGATGTTATTTTCACACAGTCATGAATGAGCTTTCCTGTAGAGTTTGGCAACAGAATAGTGGAATTGAGAGAAGTTGATTGGTCAACTTTAGTTGGTTCAAGAAGAGAGCTTGATATTGAGCCAGCCACACATCACTCATCCAGTGGTCAGGGTAATCCTGAGTAGGCTCTCTACAGCATGAGTGGTGGTAATGATCAAGTTAAGCCACAAAGTCAATTTATCTGAGTCTTCTGTCAATAAGCCAGTGGCTACAATAATTCTTAGGCAGATCAGCCATCCAGAGGCCACAAGGGTTAACTGTTTTGATAGGCCATGGGACCCCATGTAATCAGAAATGCTTATTAAAATCAGGAGCTGATAAGGCCAGAGTGGAAAGCTGGGCTTGTTTCATCTGTCAGAAAACCATCTCTTCAGCCTCAGCCCACTGAAGGGTACCTTTAGGCCCCTTGGTGATCTCATATAAAAATCTAGCTAAGTCAGCAAATCCAGGAGTCAAGAGCCTACTGTATCCAACAGATCCTCAAAATTCCCTCAAAATTTCCAATGTTGTCTGTTAAAGTGACATGGACAAGGGCCTCCTACCTTCATGTAGGTCAAAACCCAGGTACATGGCCTTTCTGATGCCAATTTGGGCCTTTTTGACAAACACCCAGTACACCAGACATTGGAGAACTTTTAGGAACCCTTGAGTGGCTAGTTTTCAGGTGTCCATGTGGATGACTGTGATCAGCAGGTCATTCACATATTAGAGCAACATTTCCTGGGGACACTTCAGGCAATATTCAAATCCACATGGAGAGCCTTATCAAAGATTGTAGGAGAGTTTTTGAAACTATGTGGTAAATAGTCCAAGTTAGTTGTTCATTAAAAATATTGTCCAGAGCAGTCCATTCAAAAGCAAACAGAGGTTAACATTTAGGCACCAGAAGTATAGTGAAAAAAAGCATTTTTAAGTCCAAGATACATGTAGGTATGTATGTATGTATGTATGTATGTATGTATGTATGTATGTATGTCAGTCCACTGAGAGCATACTCAACACAGTTTATGAGTTAGGGAATGAATGCCCTCTACCCTTTTGTTGACTTCCTTTAAATCTTGTACTGGCTGGTAATCATTTGTTCCTAGTTTAAATCCAGACAAGCAGTGAAATGTTCCAGGGAGACTAACAAGGTACTTGGCATCCCAATTCTCTCAGTCTGTCTATGAATTTTGATTTCTTGTCAGGCTTTGACATTCATGGTATACTGGCACATGCATATGCATATGAGGTCTATCAAAACCTTGAGTTAAATAAGGACTGGGGCCTGGTGTTTGGCAAGTCTAGGAGTTTAATGTCCACATTATAAAAGATTATTTGAGTCAAATTTTTGTGCAACAAGTCTCTTCCAAAGAAAGTGTAGGAACATTCATGAAGAACAAGAAAGGAATGTTTAACAGTATCTTTTCTGAGGTTCATATGATGTTTTGTTGGTCAGGGATATTTTAGAATTGGTTAATTCTTGCACCAAGGTGCATTTCCTGGCTAGGTGATCTTAGAATCTCAGAGCGATGAATAGTGGCCACCAGTAAGTTATTTTGTGTACACTCCACTTTCTAAGAGGGGAGTGATTAAGACCTGACCTCCTCAGTTCACATCCAATCCTAGGCTTTTGGTATTGGTGGCACTGGGTCTTATAGGGGATTCTTCCTTCCAATGTCCTAATTCTTCCTGCCATGAGCCTTAAGAGGAGGAGCACAGTATAAACTGTTCCATTTAAGGCTGAGCTTTCTGCAGGCTGTTATTCTCTGCACTTTGGTCAGTGGTGAACTATTGTGTTAAACATCATCTACTAAAAATAGAAGCTTCTGTGATGAGGGTTGAGAGATTCATTAATCTGTTGCTATAGTGATACACTATTAGGATGTTGATTAATATAATTTCCATTTAGCAGAATCATAATAGTATATTTTCCCCTTGGCCTATGACCAGTACAGCCACACTTTCTTTGCCCAACATCAGTGCCAGTTATACATTACAGAGCCCAGCTCAGGGCTTGTTAGACCTCTGAGTCAAGGGTCTGGCAGGCAGGTGACACTGTAGCTTGTCCTCAAGTGACTTCAAGCCTGGCTAAGAATGGCAAAACACACCAACTGAGCTTCTGACTTGTAGGAAATGATGAAAGGCAGTTCTATGGTGGTTCACAAGGACAAGGAAGCTGATATGCCTACCTTGCTCCTTCTTACCATGCTTCTCCATCAACTGGACTATTGCCACTCTGGAAAAAGTCAAGTCCCAACAATCTCTTCTCTCTCTCTCTCTCTCTCTCTCTCTCTCTCTCTCTCTCTCTCTCTTTCTCTCTCTCTCCCTCTCTCTCTCTCTTTCTCTCTGACTCTCTCTCTCTCTGTCTCTCTCTCTCTGTCTCTCTCTCTCTTTCTCTCTCTCTCTTTCTCTCCCTCCACCGCCACCCCCCTCTCTCTCTTTCTCCCTCACAAGTTTCCTTTAGTTATGATATTTTATCAAAGCAACAGAAAAGTAAACTAACACATTTTTTAACCAAGTATGATATGCATATGATATTGTCTCTTAATTATTTGTCTCAGAATACTGTTGCTCTCTCAGCTTTGGGCATGGAGGAATACTTAACTTTTGCAGTAGGCAGTGGCAACATCAGAGGCTCATAACAAGTCGGTCTTCCAAGAATATGTGACTGTTGCTGTGACATAGTGGATCAATGCTTGGTGATCAACGTAAAAAGTTTCATCCCATGCTAAGGTTGACACACATCACAAAAGAAGAGATAGAAAGAATGTAGAGCTAAAGGAATGCAGCACTTGTTGTGTAGATTTTTCTCCAAATTAAAACATTCTCTCCTGAAAGGATTAAAAGTTTCAAGAGTCTAACTTGATTTACTAGATCCAGTAGTATCAGCAGGTTACACAATTCTTGAGGATATGTTCAGAAATTACAAAAAGAAAAAGTATTGGGAGTGAGGAGAGTCATTGGTATTACTTTCTAAAAGATGGAAAAGGACTTAGCTTCTATAGATGATATGTAGTTGTCTTTGAATTATCCCTGCTTCTGATGTAAACCTAATAAACTTACTTGCTTACCAAGCTGAACTGGATGAAATCACTTCTTCAATTGGTGCACCATTTCAAATCAATAGATATTGGTTCAAATATCCTCAGAAAGTCTTACAACATACTATCAGGATTTAAACCAAACTGGACATTGATGACCCATATAGACCTCTAGGAAAAATGCAAAGGTAACCAGAACATATTACAACTCTTGGAAATAAGACTATCCTCAATAGAAAGATGGGAAGCTTCAAAAATGTCACTTTTGCAGCAAAACCAGGCTACTAATTACAAAGCCATACATCTTTGCACCTTGTGGCTATCATGAACAACATGTTCACTTCTGTATTGCCATGCCTATGTAAAAAGTGAGTTCCAATTTTGGATAATGTTAGAAGAAGACTAGATCTCAAAGTTGGCCTAATATTCAGAGTTTATCAGTTCTTATAAGAAATTTTCATGGTCAATTTATGTAAATTCAGAATCATCTATAAAACACACTTCTGGCCATGTCTATGAAAGTGTTTTCTGTGTGGATTAATGGAAAAGGAAAGAGCCACCATAAATATATATGATACACCCTTCCTTGGCTTGTGTTTCTGAACTGTAGGTAATGAAAGAAAGAAGCCCAACACTAGCATACATCTCTCTCTGTGCTGCCTCTGGCTCTTGTCTCCATCCTTTCCCACCATCATAAATTGTACCTGCAGATATCAAATTAAAAAAAAAACAAATATCTAACTTAAATTACGTTGTCTGTTGTTTTGCCACAGAAATAAAGATGAAAAGTAACACAGAAAATTAGTGCTGAAATAAAACTGACTACATGTTCTGTTTAGCTGGATGTAGGGGAAAAGCTGAAGAGTTTTGCAGCTACTCATGAGTAAAGCCATAGATTGCTATAAGCAGACATCCCTGGACCATTCTTGTGGAGCTGTAAAGACCAGAATTCACTCCCATTTATGACATCTCAAAAGGAGCAGAGATTCTGTTAGCTGGACCATCCCTGTCACATTATGACAAAGAACATGTCTACATTCTTCCCATGGTCTATGAAGACAAGCAAGTGAGACTGAATTCAGAAGTAAAGAAGTGATTGGTTAGGTGCAGGAAATGTCAAGACAGAATAATATCTAGAGTGGGTCAGGTTTAACACTCACAGCTCTTATCTGGATCCCCTATGAGTGAGAGAAAGCACCGAGGAGAATGATACAAAAGTGTTCGATTTGGACCAGACAAGAGCATGGGCAATTTTAAAGTGGCAAACAAGCTGCCTTCTGAGGAAGCAGGAGTGATATTCCTGCCGTTGTCAACAGCCCTAGTGTTACACATTGAAACAGCAGTACCAGTACTTGAGGAAAGGGACCTGCCTACTGAAGCCTCCAACGTGTGTAAAACATGTCAGTGTAAAATGAAAAATCTAACATCGAAAATGCAAAGGGGGTCTTTTCTTGCTTGAAAGCGACCACTGAGCAAAGTGTTTCCCCAGATTCATCCACAAGATTCTCCAAGTGTTGGCAATGTGTAGAATTGCAGTTGGTAGTTTTCATTAAACTTGGCTAGGGTTGTTACCTAGAGGACATCCACATGGCCATGTCTGTGAAGATGTTTCCACACATGACTAACTGAAGAGGGAAGATCCACCCTGAATCTGGGTTGGTGCCATCCCTTGGGCAGGATCCCACTTAAATAAAAGCCGCTTATCATCACAACACTGTGTGTGTGTGTGTGTGTGTGTGTGTGTGTATTGATAGCAACCCTATGAGCTTGCCACCACACCTTCTCTGACATGGTGGACATGTCAAATTGTGAGCGATGATAAATATCTCCCTATTTACGTTGTTTTAGACAGCTATTTTGTCACGGAACACAGTAATGGCTGATACTGTTAGTTTCTCGTTTTCCATATCTAACTAGTATTTTATAGTTAGTACTGAAGGTTTCTAGACCCCTTTATAATGCAAAGTAATATTTTCTATAATGCTCATTTGCACCCACTCAAATGCTTTAAATGTTTAAAATAATGCCTATATACTTAAAGTCCATGGTAGCAATAGCAGCAAACAAGATAATGTCATTTAGTTTGTGGTTTTTTTTTTCCTAAGATGTATTATATATCCTTGGTATATAAAGCTTATAACTTCACACACTGTATAAAACAACAGATGTGAAAGAACTCCGCTTTATAGTAGAAGTTTAAGTAATATAAATGTATCTAAGATTTCTGCTTCATCCCATTTGCCTCGTTTGGTCAACTGATGAAATTTACTAGCTGATCACACAGCTAAGGAAGAGTAATAATTATTATTAACAGCAAGAAGAGAGATTCAGGGAACAGAACAGAATGAAACACACTTTAAATTAATTTAATGTTGGCAAAGGGTCTTGAAAAGTAAGGGCTGTTTATTTATTCTGGCTAACAAATGAGACAAAACAGCACAACCTTCCTTGGTCAATTGCATTATAAAGCAGAATATATATAGGAAATTAAGACACTAATACATGCTGCTTAAATTGAAATCAGAGTCTTACATGGCACAATGATGTGTAGCTTCATAGCAAAACAACTAAAGGTAAATAACTAAAGTCTACGAGAGTCAAGTTGAGGAATTACAGGCTAAGAGTCAATGGAAAAAGTGTTCTGTATCCCTGCAAATCTGCACTTTCATTCCCACTGTTAAGGCAAGAACAAAGCAGATGTACTGTAAATCACATTGTATGAAGGAGTACCCATCCACTATCTCAAGCTTCATTGTACAAGCATAATTACTGGAGAAAACTAAATAGTTAGATTACCCAGGTATGTCTCCGAGTAGTTATTACTCTGTGACTGAGAAATAAAGCCATTCATGTGTCTCATTTTCTTGATATATAAAAAACATAATAATTCATATAGCCTACTGTTACTGGAAGAATAAAAAAGAAAAGTCAATTCATAAGGAGTTCTAAATCTGTATCTGGTACATAATATACTCTCTATAAGTGGTATGTTATTTTAATCATGCACAAGATCACATATTCTCAACTTTCTTTGACTGAACTCTGTATTCCAAGGTTACATATGATATTGTGTTAGAAGTTACTGTTACCGTCTCTTTTTGTTTCTTTGTTTGTTATAGTTATTAATGAATTTGCTTTGCTATCATTCTGATACTTTGGGGCCAAAACATGAAAACATGTTGGGAAACTCTAAACATATTGTGTCTTTATTTATGTCCACAAATACACTCCACAAGCTTTGTCTTTCAGTAATCTTTTGTAAGTCAGCTTTCTCTCCCTGTGGCCAAATATATGTGATAATCAAATTATAGTGACTAAGTGTTTGTTTTGTCTCATAATTGGATACTGCAGTATACGATGAGTTAACACATTACTTTGGGATCTATAGTGACATGTAATATTATATAGAGGAAGAAAAACTGGATTAGGCTCAAATATTCTGAAGAACATCCACCAACTTCCAACTAGGTGCTATCTATGGTAGGTAGGGATCAAGCATGTAAGCGCTGGGACTTAGGAGATACTTACCAAAACCAAAACTACTTTTTAAAAAAATCTATCTAGCACCAAGGACTATTGTAACTTGCCTGAAATTAAATTTTAAAAAATGAGGTAATTTCTATGGCTTAGAAATTGTCAAGACTTCACAGTGCTGCAGATTTGTCATTGTTATTACTGATAATGTTTACATAGGTCTACAATAAAAAAGAGTAAGTGAGGCATAAAAAACATAAAACATACAGTGTTTAGAAACAACAATGTACAGGAAGCTTAATGTTACAGTCAAGGTTCATCCTGGAAGAGAGGTTGTAATTCTTAATGGGATTAGCACCATTTAAGAAGGGTCTGCTTTGGCCTGGAACAAAGATACTTTCATAATAATACCCCACCTAGCTAAACTTCAGAGAGTCTGTACCCACTAGGAATTTTGTTTCTTCTGAAATGCTGGCTGTTATCCGCTCCTTCTTTTAACTTCCGATCTTCTAGTGTGCACTGTCCTTTATGTCACAAGATATTTCAAGTGCTCTTTCTCTTTAGATTTCTCCCACAGCCCCTCCCTCATACCTAATGCTGTAGCCCATAAAATGAGCAATGATATCATTCTAGATATCATAATATGAAAAATTCATCTAAGAATCTATAATAATGATAGTTTGTGGACCAATATCTACTGAAACTTGCTCAAAATTTCAGATGTCTGAGCAAAATAAGTGATCTTTAAATTTATGATCCATTCCTGATCAAAACCCTTTGTTAAGGACCAATCAGTAAACAGAACACCTTGATTGCATCCATGCACAGTAACAACACTAAAAGAAGAACAAGCTCCAGAAAAAAACAAACAAACAAACAAACAAACACTACTATGGCTGCTGCTGCTGCTGCTACTGCTGCTACTACTATTACTACTACTAATAATAATATTAATAATGATAATTATAATAATGATGATGATGATCATGATCATGATAATAGTAATACAAAGACATGATCACATCAAAGAACAGTTATGTTCAAAATCCCAAACAATAACAAATGGCAAGTCTAGAATTCAAATACTAAGGGACAGATCCAGGGAAGGTGATCTTGAAGTCATTCTGTGTTGTTCTGTAATAACAAGCATATGGGCAAGACAATGCACTTCAAGTACAAGCACTCAATTTCTATAAACATATAATTACATATTATCATATATATGTGTGTAAACTTTTAATATACTTTGTATATTTCTAACTGAAAATAGAGTAAAGAAATAGTCAAAGAGAGACACTAAGTTCATGTGGATTTAAACATTATTCTACTGTTGCTTCCTACACATTATCTTATGGGATGTTCTCTCAATCACTATTAGTTTATATACGTTATAAGTACAACAAAGCAAGAATTAATAATTTGATTGTCCCTCCACTACCTATCAAGTCCAAGTAAAACTTATAGGTAAATATGAGACTATCTTCATAAATGTATATTTATATTAAAATTGAAGATTATTGAGCTTTCCATACAAATTCTCTTGAGGGTAAATTACTGTCACTATTAATAATGTCCAATACTTTGTCCTCTGTCCATCTTACCAGAGCTATTTGAAAATTTTCCTCTTTACATTAAGATATTAGAATATAATTAGGCAGTTAGAAAAAGTAGGAGATTGAGCCAGAGGTCCAGAAGACATGAAGAGAGAGCTGAGCAAGGAAAGCCATAAAGTGCAAGTACTTTTGTGATTTTCACTGGAAGCCAGACTATCTTAGAGGGTTAAGAATAGAGTAATTAATCCTCAATTGTTGTGCCCTGAAGGCTATTAAAATAATATTACAGAGTCTCGGACAGGTTCCAAGATGGCCTCGACCAGTATGCATTGTGTCTGACCTACTGCACAGAGACCAGGGACTTGAATGGAGCCACTACTGCTGGATCTAAAGAACTGTAGGTGAGTGGGGCCCTAAACTCCACAGACCACCAGTAAGCCTGGCCCTGGGACAAGCAACAGCTTGGAGGTCCTAACCCACTCCCCAGATGCTCGAACAGAACCCACCTGCGGGCTGCAGCCAGCCTATAAAACACAAACTCACTGAGTGGGGTGGTGGCACACCGAAGCCCCTGGGCTGGGGAGTCTCAGGGAATAGGGTGAAACTGCCCTTGGATCCCTCCACCACCCCATGCCAAATTGCGGAGGTTCCCCGGGCTGAGTGGAAACACAGGTGGTGGGGCCCCACCAAAAACAGCTAGAGCGGGCATGCAGCTCGTGGGCCAACCTTGGCCCAATCTAGAGCCAGACACAGTGGACTGACCCTACAAACAGGGGTAGTTAGGACCTAGGTTGGACTGTTCCCACAAGCCCAGCAGGCTATCCCATGCTCTCAGGAGAGGCTGGATACCTCTGCAATGGCTAATCACTTACCGAAAAGACGACTTCAGCTCCAAGGATCTGTGAGCGGTCCAGCTACAGAGTCGCAGAAAGTACAGGCAGCTTGGAGCTTGCTGGGTCTGAAATGGTCCTGTCTCTGAGCCCCCTCATACTGATCCTGCACTCTCCAACAGATAGAACCTAACCCTAACCCACAGGCTCTGCAGGATCTCCCATGCTTTCAGGAGAGGCTAAACACCTCTGCAGTGTTTAGAGGCAGAGCTAAAAGGCAACTACAGCTCAGAAAATCTGATCCAGCTGGGGTCTTGGCTACAAAGTGGCAGGAAGGACAGGCAGCTGGGACCAACCTACCCAACCAAAGCACTTGTGTGCTGACCTTGTTTTAGGTCCCAAAACAGCTGATTTAATTACAACAGTAAAGTGAAAGAGTCCAGACAGAAACCTACTTCTGCTGACTCAGTCCAGAGCCTAAGGTGTGGAGCAAAATCTCCAGGAGTGGAAACCAGATCACCTATCTGTTCCAGGAAAATACTCCCTGATCCCCACAGGCAAGGGCACGTGACCTATAATCATTCACCGACTATCTACTCTCAAACAGTGAAGGACATCAGAAGCCTCCCAACATCAGAGACACCAAAATGACAAGAGGACAGCGAAGGAACGCAAGCAAAAACCGAAACACTCTGGCATCTCCAGATCCCAGCAATCCCAATAAAAGCAACCCTGAGAACCCAAACACCATCGAAATACAAGAAAATGACCTCAAGTCCTTAGTAAAGAAGATGATAATGGAAGAAATGAATAAAATCTGTAAACGACTGCAGGAGGATGCAACTAAGCGGGTTGAAGACATATAGAGAGGCACTGGAAGAATTTCAGAAAAAATACAAACAACTAGATGAAGGAAATCATTAAAACAGTTCAAGATCTGAAGATAAAAATGGACACTATGATAAAGGAACACACAGAAGAAAAACGTGATCGAGAGGGCTCAGAATTAAACAGAGAATTCTCAACAGAGGAATATCAAATGGCTGAGAAACACTTAAAGAAATGCTCAGTGTCATTAGTCATCAGAGAAATACAAATCAAAACGACACTGAGATTCCTTCTTACACCCATCAGAATAGCTAAAATCAAAAATTCAAGTGAAACCACATGCTGGCAAGGATGTGGAGAAAGAGTAACACTTTTTCATTGCTAGTGGGAATGCAAACTGGCACAACCACTTTGGAAATCTACCTGGCACCTTCTCAGAAAAATGGAAATAAAGCTTCCTCAATACCCAGCTATTCCACTTCTTGGAATATACCCAGAAAATTCTCCATCATGCAACAGGGACATATGCTCATTCATGTTCAGAGTGGCCTTATTCATAATAGCCAGAACCTGGAAACAGCCTGGAAACAACCTGGAAGAGTCCCTCAGTAGAAGAATGGATAAAGAAATTGTGGTACATTTACACTATGGAATACTACTCAGCTACTAAAAACAAGGAATTCCCAAAATTTGTGGACAAATGGATTGAACTAGAAATGATCATAATGAGTGAGTTAACCCAGAAGAAGAAGGAGTCAAATAATATATACTCACTTATATCTAGACACTAGCCCAAGGGGCATGTCCCATGAAAGTCTTCACATACCAGGAAAGTGGGTCACAGGAGAGGACATCCTATTGGGACTTTAGGTGAGAGAAGCATGGGAGAATGGGGAAATAGAAGGATCCAGAGGATCCTAGAAACCTAGATGAAGAACATCATGATGGGCAGATCTGGGCCCAGGAGTCCTGCTCAAATTATGGCACCAGCCAAGGACAATATGTGCAGTAAACTTCGAACCCCTACCCAGATCTAGCCAATGGACAGGACATTCTTCACAGTTGAGTGGAGAGTGGGGTCTGACTTTCACACGAACTCTGATGCCCCATATTTGACCACATGCCCTGGATGGGGAGGCCTGGTGGCACTCAGAGGAAGGATAGCAGGCTACCAAGAAGAGACTTGATATCTATGAGCATATACAGCGAGAGGAGGTCCCCCTCATTCACTGATATAGGAGAGGGGTGTAGGGGGAAAGCGGGAGGGAGAGAGGAATGGGTGGGCACAAGGGACGGGCTGACAATTGAGATGTAATATGAATAAATTAATAAAATATTAAAAAATAATATAAAATAAATAAAAATAAAAATTACACAGTTCAAAAAAGAATATAATTAAAGCTTTGCCTGTTTATGAATTTTATACTCAAGAATTTATCTAATCTGCTTATACCTGTATTTCATATGACAACATCATGCAATCTGTCATGGTTCACTCAAAACAAAACTGTATGTCAGAGTAAGGAATAGCATTATACTCGCCATTAAGCCTTCATCCAATTAGGTGAGTGTTTTGGAAAGTAATAGTTACTCTAACAAACACCTCAAATGATGCTAAGGCAGACGGAGCTGACAACTCCCCTAACCTGAGTGTCTCCTGCAGGATTTACAATGGCATAACTTCCCTTTTTAGCAAATTAAACCTTATGTCAAGGCTTAAATTAAATACCAACCCCTCTCCTTTCTCTGCAGAGGAAACAAATTGGCCCCACATGTCCAAGTTGAGGAGCACTGATAGGAAACAGAGCAGAGGGAGAGCTCCCCAACTTAAGAAGCATCACATGGCTAAGTCAGATGGGAAAAACCATCAATTCCACTTAAGGCTTTACATAAAAGATGTAAAATCCAGCAGATTTAAATATATGAAGGATTTTTTATATACCACACAAAACTGACTGGATGCCAAAATTGTACATTTCTCTGCTGTGCAAGCACTTTATGGAGAATGTGCTTTTTGTTCCACTTTTATATGTTTGTCATGAGTCTGTTTTGAAAAAATTTCTCCAAGATTAGGTAATAAAATTTTAAACTGCACAAATGGCCATGATTAATAATACAGCAAATTATGGTTCTATATATGTGATATCCATAATAATCTTTCTATATATTTCAAAATAGCTAAATATATGTACATTGTTCTTGCTGTTATAACAACACGTCTTTCCATGGGACTAGTCTAAAAGTCATAGAAAAAGCAGTTCTTAGTTTTGTAGTCTCGTTTGCCAGGAAATATTTTGAGTCTGTTTCTTATTTATCACTTGGCATTGGTATCTATATTAAGAAATTACTTCTCCATAGAAACTCAAAAATGTACAATTCTTACCAAAAATCTTAACTATTATTAGATTATCATGTTAAATGAGATATATGCATTTGTTTCTACCCAAATAAGAATGTTTATAGAAAACTTTGATTCCTAAACTAGTATGATGCTTTCCAATGTAGTACAAGGAAATACAGTTTTAAGCACAGTGAAAGATGAGGCTTGGCTCCTGATGATCTGTCAGAATTAGAATATAACATTATGGCTGTTTTTGTAAATGTGAGTTTTTACCCATGGTTAAATCATATACTTATGATCTCTTAGTAGAAAACTTAGTAGTGTAAGAAGAGTTGTAGGATTCTGCTTTTGTCAAGGACTAATAATTATGAAATCTAAGAGAATGCTATTCATCTGTGTTCCCCTGATAGAACTTTATAGTTATTAAATGAGATATCATGTAATGCCTACTTATTTATCTATAATTGCTTATTTTGGTGAAAATAGATACTACTTAGGATAAGGAGACAGGCATTTTAGGAACAAGAGTTACAAGTATTTTAGGGAAAGAACTAGTAGGTGATGATCAAGTAAATAAATAAACAAATTTTTAAAAGTAATTATTTTACATGTAGTATATATATTTTAAGAAAGCCATACATGTGTACATTATTTGCTTCATTGTCATCCTGACCTCCTCCCCTTCCTATAAATCTCTGCCCTATTCACTCTCAAATCCTTGACTTCCAAATTATTATTCCTACATACATAATCATATGGATATACTAATATAACCTACGGCGTTAATTTAATGTTGTTTGGGTGTATATGTGTTAATGAACTATTTTTTTAATAATAATTTCCCCTCCCTTCCTCCTCTGAAACCCTCCCCACCACTTTCTGTCTGACCCCACCCGACCCACTCCTTCCCCACATCTCTTTAGAAAAGGGAGAGCCTCCCATGGCTAACAAACCAACATGACATATCAAATTTCAGAAAGACTAGGCACCTCCCATTAATTAAGGAAGGAGGATGCAACTCAGTACAAGAAAAAGTGTCTCCTAAATAGGCAAAAAAAAAAAAAAAAAAAAAAAAAAAAAAAAAAAATCATAGACATCCCCTGCTCCCACTGTTCGGAGTGCCATAAGAGAGCTAAACCACACAGCTGTAACATATATCCAGAGGGCTCAAGCCGGTCCCAAGCAAGCTCCCTGGTTGTCAGTTCAGTCTTTTGGAACCCTATGAGCCCAAATTAGTTTAGTTTGCTGTTTTTCTTGTGTTGTCCTTATCCCTTCTGGCTCCTACAATCTTTTCTCCTAGTTTCCACAGTACTCCTCAACTTGTGGCTAATGTTTGGCTGTGAGTGTCTATGTCTATTTCCTTTGGTTGCTGGGTGAAATCTGTCTGATGACAATTAAGATGGGCACCAAACTATAAATATATTTCTGTCAATTCCCTACTCATGATGTCTCTTTTATTTCCCCTTCCCAGGGAGATTCATGTGCGTCACCACTCCCTTGAGCCCTCCTTGGTATGTACCTTCCCTGAGTGTGTGGATTGTAGCATGGTTGATTTTTTCTTTATTGCAAATATCTACTTATAGATGAGTGCATACCATGTTTGTCTTTCGGGGCCTCAGTTACTTCACTCAGGATGATTTCTCATAGTTCCATTAATTTACCTGCAAATGTCATGATGTCATTATTTTTAACAGCTGAATAATATTCTGTTGTGTAAATTTTCTCCATATGATGTTCAGTTTTATTCTTTCACAGTTTTTAAAGAGTTGTGTTGCAGTTTTGATGGGGATTGTGTTGCTTCTGCAGATTGCTTTTGAAAAGATGCCCTTTTTACTTTGTTCACTATGTTCACCCTATTGATCCATGAACATGGCAGATCTTCCCATACTCTGATATCTTCTCCAACAATTCTTTCTTTGAAGACTTAAGGTTCTTGTCATACAAGTCTGTTACTTGTTTTGTTACAGTTATAACCAAGGTATGTTCTATTATCTGTTGCTATTGTGAAGGGTGTTGTTTCCTTGATTTTTTTCCTCAGCCCATTTAGCATTTGTGTATAAGAGGGCTACTGATTATTTTAAGTTAATCTTGCATCCAGCCACTTCTCTGAAGGCATTTAACAGCTGTAGGAATTCCCTGGCAAAATTTTGTTGTTGCTTATGTATACTATAATGTCATTTGCAAATTTGACTTCTTCCTTTCCAACTTGTATCTCCTTGATCTCTTTTAGTTGTCTTATTGATCTAGCTAGATCTTCGAGTACTATATTGAATAAATATGGAAAGTTTGGAATTGCTTTGAATTTCACTCCATTCCATTGGCTTGTTGTATATAGCCTTTATTATGCTTAGGTATGTTTCTTCTTTTTTTAATTAATTTATTCATATTACATCTCAATGGTTATCCCATCCCTTGTATCCTCCCATTCTTCCCTCCCTCCAGTTTTCCCCTTACTCCCCTCCCCTATGACTGTGCCTGAGGGGGATTACCTCCCCCTGTATATGCTCATAGGGTATCAAGTCTCTTCTTGGTAACCTGCTGTCCTTCCTCTCAGTGCCACCAGGTCTCCCCCTCCCTGATCTCTCGAAGACTTTTATCATGAAGGAGTGTTGATTTTTGTAAAAGAATTTTTGGCATTTTAAAAGACTGTGTGGGGTTTTATGTCTACAAATATTTTTAATAATTCTAGAAGATACACAGTTCTTTCAGTACCTCTGTTAATTTAGGATTATTTTTTTAAACTAGTTTGCAAACTAGATTAGGAAATGGGATAGAGATTTAAGATGGTTTTAAAATGTGATTAAAATGATCTTTATAGTTTTTCCTTTTTTAATTGTATTAATTTATTCAGATGCAATTCAAACTCATTTGTTATCCCATCACTTGTAACCTCCCATTCCTCCCTCTCTCCCATTTTCATCCTATTCCCCTCCCTTCAAATTATTTTGTTTTCATTTAAGATTATGCCCACACAGCTTATTCTAGATCCATAACTAACAGCACATTTGAAGGAATATACTAGTTGTTCATTTGTTTTGCAATTACTCGGTTCAGAGTTACACACTGATTGATTGTTCTGCATGTTCTAAATTTAGTCTGTTTCACACACTGTTTGAAAGATACTAACATCAAATTTATTTTTCTGAAGAAATTTAATTTACATACATAATATATCCATATTTTTCAGAAAATGAAAATAAGGCTTATTCATCTCTAGCTTGAAATATTGCATGTGTGCATGGTATCATGTATCTGTATGTACATCTATACACATATCTGTTCTTCTTTAGAAAAAAGGAGTCGTTTTAAGAATGGTACGTCTGGTGTGGTCAAGATCCGACATCAACACCAACAAAGTCATCCTGGGGGAAAGTGTCAATTCCCAAATTGCCATTCAACAAGAACTTGGCAATTTCTTCTAGTCGTTGCAGGGAAATATTTTATTAAACCTATAATGAAGTCTATGAATGATTATTCAGCAAAGCTCCCAAGCCTTTTACTCATTTAGCCAATTATAAAAATATATTGGGCCAGTTTTTTCATATATGAACCACAGTGTATTTTGTGGATCCATTTCAGTGCTTTTCAGAAGCTGAAGCTGTGTAAAACCAAGGTTTTCTTCAGGTTATTCTTTATACTTTGAAAGGTCTATTTTAAAATGTTTATCTCCATTTCCCCATTTCTAAGACAAAGGTTCATGGCCAGTTCCACAGTGCAGAATGACATCTGTATGCCAGTCAGCTGGGAGACTGTGTACTAACAGCATGACAAGCAAGACATTAAGAAAAAGCTTGACTCCAAAAGATAGAAATGGATGGAAAATTACCAAATTCATTCTATGAGGCAATAGTCTCATTGATACCTAAACCTCACAAAGACTCAACAAAGAAAGAGAATTTCAGACCAATTTCTCTTATGAACATAGATGCAAAAATACTAAATAAAATACTTGCAAAACGAATACAGGAGCACATCAAAGATATCATTCATCATGACCAAGTAGGCTTCATTCCAGGCATGCAGGGATGGTTTAATATACGGAAATCCATCAATGTAATCCACCATATAAACAAACTGAAAGTAAAAAACCACATGATCATCTCCTTGGATGCAGAGAAAGCATTTGATAAAATTCAACACCCATTCATGTTTAAAGTTTTAGAGAGATCGGGGATACAAGGCACTTTCCTCAACATAATAAAGGCTATATACAGCAAGCCAATAGCCAAAATCAAAGTAAATGGTGAGATACTCAAGGAAATTCCTCTAAAATCGGGAACAAGGCAAGGCTGCCCACTCTCTCCATATCTCTTCAATATAGTACTCGAAGTTCTAGCCAGAGCAATAAGACAACAAAAGGAGATCAAGGGTATCCAAATGGGAAAGGAGGAAGTCAAATTATCCCTCTTTGCAGATGATATGATAGTGTACATAAGTGACCCTCAAAACTCCACCAGAGAACTCCTAAAGCTGATAAACACCTTCAGTAAATTAGCTGGATACAAAATTAACTCAAAAAAGTCTGTAGCCTTCCTATACACAAATGACAAGCTTGCAGAGGAAGAAATTAGGAAAACCACACCCTTCACATTAGCCACAAGCAATATAAAATATCTAGGAGTTACCCTAACTAAGCAAGTGAAGGACTTGTATGAAAAAAATTTCAAAACTCTGAAGAAAGAGATTGAAGATGACCTGAGAAGATGGCGTGATCTTCCTTGCTCATGGATCGGGAGAATTAACATAGTAAAAATGGCCATCCTACCAAAAGCAATCTACAGATTCAATGCAATCCCTATTAAAATAACTACACAATTTTTTAAAGACATTGAAAGTTCAATTCTGAACTTCATATGGAAAAACAAAAAACCCAGAATAGCTAAAACAATCTTGTACAATAAAAGGTGCTCCGGAGGAATCTCCATACCTGATCTCAAACTGTACTATAAAGCAATAGTACTTAAAACAGCATGGTAATGGCACAGCAACAGGCTGGTTGATCAGTGGAATCGAATCGAAGACCCAGATATGAATCCACACACATATGGTCACTTGATTTTTGACAAAGAAGCCAAATCCATTCAATGGAAAAAGGATAGCATCTTCAACAAATGGTGCTGGTCTAACTGGATGTCTACATGTAAAAAATGCAACTGGACCCTTATTTGTCACCTTGCACAAAACTCAAATCCAAGTGGATTAAAGACCTCAACATAAAACCAGAGACACTAAGCCACTTAGAAGAAAAAGTGGGGAAAGAGCCTGGAACATATTGGCACAGGAGACAACTTCCTGAACAGAACACCAACGGCCCAGGCCTTAATGTCAACCATTAATAAATGGGACCTCATGAGGCTGAGAAGCTTCTGTAAGGCAGGAGACACTGTCAAGAGAACAAAGCGACAGCCTACAGACTGGGAAAAATCTTCACCAACCCTACATCTGACAAAGGTCTAATATCCAAAATATATAAAGAACTCAAGAAATTAACACCACCAAACCGAATAACCCAATTGAGAAATGGGGCTTGGAACTAAACAGAGAATTCTCAACAGAGGAGTATCAAATGGCTGAGAAACACTTAAAGAAATGCTCAACCTCCTTAGTCATCAGGGAAATGCAAATCAAAACAACTCTGAGATTCCATCTTACACCCATCAGAATGGCTAAGATCAAAAATTCAAGCGGACACCACATGCTGGCGAGGATGTGGGGAGAGAGGAACACTCCTTCATTGCTGTGGGAATGCAAACTAGTACAGCCACTTTGGAAATCTATCTGGTGCTATCTCAGAAAAATGGGAATAGGGCTTCTCAAGACCCAGCTATTCCACTCCTTGGAATATACCCAGAAGATGCTCCAGCACACAACAAGAAATTTGCTCAACCATGTTCATAGCAGCCTTATTCATAATAGCCAGAACATGGAAACAGCCTAAGTGTCCTCAGTAGAAGAGTGGATAAAGAAACTGTGGTACATATACACTATGGAATACTACTCAGCTATTAAAAACAAGGAATTCCCTAAATTTGTGGATAAATGGATTGAGCTAGAAATGATCATAATGAGTGAGTTAACCCAGAAGCAGAAAGAATCAAATGGTATATACTCACTTATATCTGCATACTAGCCCAAGGGGCATGTCCCACAAAAGCCTCACTTACCAGGAAACTGGGACAGAGGGAAGGCATCCTATTGGACTCTAAATGAGAGACGCATGGGAGAACAGCAAAATAAAAGGATCCAGAGGGTCCTAGAAATCTACAAGTAGAACAATATGATAGGCAGATTTGGGCCCAGGGGTCCCGCTCAAACTAAGGCACCAGCCAAGGACAATACAGGAGGTAAACTTTAAACCCCTTCCCAGATCTAGCCAATGGTCAGAATATTCTCCACAGTTGAGTGGAGAGTGTGATACGACTTTCTCACGTGTTCTGGTGCCTCACATTTGACCATGTCCCCTGGAGGGGGAGACCTGGTAGCACTCAGAGGAAGGACAGCAAGTAGCCAAGAAGAGACTTGATACCCTATGAGAATATATAGGGGGATGTAATCCCTCTCAGGAACAGTCATAGGGGAGGGGAATAATGGGAAAAGGGGGGGGGGGAGGAATGGGAGGATACAAGGGATGGGATAAACATTGAGATGTAACAAGAATAAATTAATAATAAAAAAAAAAAGAAAAAGCTTGATAATTTGAAATTATGAGTGTGGTATCTGCCTGCAGTTTCAGCACTTCATCCTCTCCTATTCCTCAGAAGTATAAAACTTCTACTCCTCACCAATACCATGTATCTACAGAAAAGTCACTGGTTCAATAAATCGTAAATTGGAACATATTCCTCTTCATGTAAGTTCTATCACTCTCCTTCGGAAAGGCAGACAAGAATCTTATGAACTTTCAGTATTGCCAAAACACAACTCTTTTTTTTTTTTTTTTTTTTGTAAATATTTATTTATTTATTATTATGTATACACTGCTCTGCCTGTACACACACTTGCAGGCCAGAAGAGGGCACCAGATTACATTATAGATGATTGTGAACCACCATGTGGTTGCTGGGAATTGAACTCAGGACCTCTGGAAGAGCAGTCAGTGCTCTTAACCTCTGAGCCATCTCTCCAGCCCCAAAACACAATTCTTTATGGATGGATATTAACTACATGTTTTCAAAGGACAGTGAGGGGCTGGTTCCTTATTGGCTATTAACTGGAAGAATTGTGTAGAAAATAGAAAACACTGATAATTTGAAACTATTGTTGAGGTTTCACAGAAACATTAGTTTTAGAATAATCAAAAAAGTCTTTTGGCTATATGAGCTCTCAGAAGTTTGAACATATTTTGAATAATGGCAGCTGACTTTATATCTGAGATGAAGAAGACATATTGTGAGCTAAAATTTCACAGAAATTTTCTTGAGATTTACTTTTTTAGAAAAAATTAAACATTGCTATTTATTAGCTCATGAGATTTTTTTAATCAGTTTTATTTTAAGTCCACTATTTAATTAATTATAAGTTTCAGGGCTTTAAAAATGTTTCTGAAATGAATTACATCCTGAAGACAACTGCCCTTGATTTGTAGTATTTGTGAAATGGATACTAGAAGTCAGGTTCTTGTCTGTGATCTAAATTTAATATAAGTGTACAGTATTAGAGTATTTCTATATCTCTCTATTCACTGCACTTCCTACTGTGTACCCACTCCCTTTGCAACTCATGTTGTTTTATTTGGCTTGACAAAACTGGAAAACACAATTCTATAAATACAATGGATCCTATTTTAAGTATGTCTTGCTAGAAGCTAATTCACTGTCTAGCAGTAAGGCATCAACGCAACCTTATTAATCCCAATATTATACCTCTATCTCATATCAGACTAGTCAGCTTTAGAATCTTTTTTTTTTAATGTCTCATTATTTTTTTTATTGAGAAGATGAAGTGCTTTCTTTTTTTTTTATTAATTTATTCTTGTTACATCTCAATGTTTATCCCATCCCTTGTATCCTCCCATTCCTCCCCCCCCCCCATTTTCCCATTATTCCCCTCCCCTATGACTGTTCCTGAGGGGGATTAATCTTATACCACCAAAAGCAACTGCTTTTCACTATTTGGGATATGAGACAAACAAAGCAGAAAACAGAGATTGCTATAAACTCAAAACAGTCTTATTGGTGAAATACAATTCAAATAGCCATCTATTGTGATGATGCTAAAAATTACAAAATTATTTTGGCAATAGAAATGTGTCAATATCTTTGACAATAGGCAAATGTATTGAATGATTAAGTTGTGATGTAATTTTTGGAATAAAATTATTTCATATGAGGAGTTAATTAGTTAATACCTTTGGAAGAAATGAATGAACACCACTAAGAAAATCTTAACCAAAGAACTGTTTTCAAAGACTCAAGAGAAATGTAGATTCTCAGGAACAACAAACAGATTTTGAGAAGTTTCACAGGTGCAGATAACTGTGTAGAAAGATCACCCACTTACCAGTGACCCAATGACCAGGAACATAATCATCTACAAAGAAACTTCAACATGAGTATAGGGCAACAATACCTTGAGCACTCTTTTGCCTGGTTCATTCATTGTCTTTGACAGTTAAGCCACCTGGTTAAATTTTTGCATAAATGATTTTCCTGGACCATAAACAGAGAGAAGGGATTTGAGAAACACAGAACCATTTAGACTCATGAAAACTTATATATGGATACTTTAAGATTACCTACAGTGATTATTGCTTTTGGTGTGTGCTAAGATTTTTATCGCCTTGTTATGCTTGCTGCATATTTTCCAAAAACGCTTTACTTCTTTACTCATATTCAGCAACCTGTGGCTTTTATCTTTGTTTTTGTTTCCTCATTTGGCAGATGAAGAAACATTACACAATTAAATAAGACTTCCCAGGTAGAATCAGGCACAGTGGCCCACACCTGTAATCCCTATCCTTAAGGAGACAGAAACAGAACTCTGTAAGTTCAAGGCCAGCCTTGTCTACAAAGCAAGTCCAAGATAGCCAAATCAACACAGAGTAACCCTGTGTCAACACGTCCGCCAAAATGTTTCTAAGCCTCCTGCCTGGACAAATGTATTCCTGCTACCCAATAAGCTCTTTTCATGCTGTTTGTCAACAACAAAGTCCCTTTGGTTAAGTGGATTTGATAACTCAATAATCTATAATTCTACTCATGGTTCTAAATATGTACACGGACAACATCAATGATACATAAAGTCACATTTTTAAAATTTTGTCATGGGATATACTTGTTCTAAAAATTGTCTGCTGTTTATCAGAAATTCAAAATTACCATGGTTTTTTATATTTTAATTTTAAAATCTGAATACTCTGGGATGAATAAAGGAATGTGGGCAAAGGCAATTCAAGTAGGGTGGAAAAAACTTTCAGGCATACAAGTATAGTTGTGTGTTCAAGGATTTCTAGGAAAGGGACAAGTCATTTTAGTTTAGTTGGAGAGGCAGCCTCAGATGCAGAATAGTAAGCTCAGAATGATTTAACTAAATATACTTTGAGGCTATAAAATAGGGACCATATTACACATTCAAAAATTTAATTTTAATAATGAAACAATCTTAAGTATATGCTGGCTATGACTGTTTTTGCATTTTAGAGACATAATTTTGATGGTAGGATGAAATATTAACAAATGAGAAATGGGAAGTCTTTGGAAACATCTAGAAAAGCCTGCAGTAGAGGGAAAGTAGTTATTAATATCATATTTGACAAAATGCTTCTCATCACTTTTCCTATAAAACTATGATATTTTATTTCCCCAAATGTAGGACTACCTGATGTCCAAAATGATTTTATTTTGTTAATTTCTTTGTTTAATTTGCATAAGATTTACACTATATGTACATTGGCTTGTGAACATAACTGTGACTTCTCCCTTTCCTGTGTCTACTAAGGATGTTAAAGTTGTCTGAACAAGGGCTTGTCAAGGTACTTTGTAAATAATGTCACTGTTTGAGACAATCCAGGAACTGGCACTGCAAAATAGAAGTATGAAACACATGGTGATGACACAGTTTTATCTTAGCAGTGTTTT
The DNA here is from genome assembly GCF_903995435.1 of Acomys russatus. NCBI lineage: Eukaryota > Metazoa > Chordata > Mammalia > Rodentia > Muridae > Acomys > Acomys russatus. The sequence goes on along the minus strand of NC_067160.1, from coordinate 37,894,302 downwards.
AGACAAAATTTTAGCATGACATTCATAACCCTCTTCTCCAAAAGCAGTACCACTTAAGTATTCAAACACTGAAAATGGAAAATTAGCATTACCTATACCTAATACTACCCTTAACATTGAAAAGAGAGGCTATATTTAAGAATATAAATTGATCATAAAATAAATTTCCACATAATAGACCATCTTTTGTGAAATACTGTCTTTTTCCATGATTTTCACTTTCCATTAAATAAACCTATAGTCATAAAGTTTTCTATATTACCTGTTCAGTTTTAGAAAAGGCATACTATGATACAAAACAGCAGAAATACAACAGTATTTAACATATAATACCAAAGTCTACAATTGCAAGCTTTAAAAATATACTTTTGAAAGAAGAGGAAATCATTAAAAGATGTCTTTTATCTTTCACACCACAGTAGAGGATCCTTTGAAAGAAAAACAAGAAGAAAACAATTGCATTAACTGAACCAAACAGTAGAAGCTTTCCATTGCATTCAGAATGAATGCAACCAAGAGTGTTGAGTGTAGAAAGAGTGTGAGTAGAGGGTCTGTTATCTACTAATTACAGGAAGTGATTTGTAATCTACCTTCAGCTAGAGTCAGTTCTGATGTATATTTGAAATAAGATTTTCGAATGTGGAGCATGTGAAAACACACACACACACACACACACACACACACACACACACACACACACACACACACATATTGCAGAGAGAGGATGCCTCAACCACACACCTATTTGCAAACCTGTCCAGTCATTAAACTAAATGGAAGTGTATTTTGATTTTGCACGGAATGAGAATTTTCTGGATTTTACCATGCAGTTATTTCTGCATATGAAGCCTGAAAAGAGTAAGGATAGATTCTGTACTAACTATAGGGTGCTTACTTTCCTTCAACGGTAATTGTCTTAATGCCTGTTTTAATCAGTATTAACTACTAGCAATAACATGCTTTTAATTATGTTTTAAGTGAGTCATTTATTGGGCTGTTTTGGGAAGCAAATTAGTCAAAAGGAGCTGTTAATCAAAAACGTGTTACTGGCACAAAATAAATGTTCATTTAAGGAGCCATTTGAAATAAACCTGGCTCATTGCCTCTGACAACCTGCAAGGACAGCAGGGCCCCTGGAGGATAACGTCTTCCGTTCTTGCTTGGATACGCCTTGCTGCTCTCAAGTTATAAGGAGAAGCATTAAGCAGTTTAGGTCATTCATCAGCTAACTTTTACTACTGTACTCAAGAAAATGAGCCTCCTAGGAACTTCACAGCAGATCTATTCCTTCATTAGCTAAGTAATATTGAGAGAGATGTTCCTGTCACTTCCAATGGAGAAATCTATTGCACTGAATTTCTGTGGTCTCCCTTTTGTCTAGGAGCTGTCTTTGCAAATTCCAAGGTATTTAGGCTGAAAAACTAGCATAATTATCTCTGAACATTTTTCGTATATATTCATTTGGTTTTATTGAACGATCTCTGGCCAGCATGTACCGCTGGGCAAGATTATACATTTTACGTTACTCTTCTGTCTTAAGACTAGGCTTTCTCACCATTATCCACTATCCTTTGCAAGTTTTAAATTGAAACACAAGTTTGGAAAATCTCTCAGAGCATTTGAATTGATGCTGTGTCTCCTCAGTTTTAAAAGAACTACTTGAAACATATTCTATATCATATTAAAACCCCACATTTTAACATTTATGTTTATTCATTTGTTTTATAGCCAACTTTCTTTTAGAAATCTTACTAAAAGTTTTATCTTTTTCTATGACCCCCTTTTCAAGGCAAAGACTATGCAATTTAGATTTCATGAATGATTTCTCATGTCCCGTCCATGTCAAATTTCATGACCAATCCTTTAAAATAAACCTATTTTATTTTGCACAGATCACCATGCCTGTTGGGCACAGTTGTGTGTTTGTACACTGACTTTCCAGGTATGCTCAATAGGTCAAAGCAGGTCAAAATCATTGGTCCAATGTTTTTGTTCAAAACACATGTACACTGGTATCCTACTGTGTTTTATACAGAGCAAGGCAGGCAGGATTTTTAGTCAGTTAACTTTATTCAATCAGTTTTCTTTAGTCTCAATAAGTATTAAACCATCATAACATTGGAAATGCCCAAGAAGGAAATCTGAAATTGTTACCATCTACAGTACTTGGTCACCATTTCCTAGATTCGTGATGAATGTTGTCACAACCATGGGCTTCCTATTGTAGATATTTTACTTATTTTCAATTTTTCTTTAATGGTTATTCCTAGTTTCTGATTACTTTTTTTTTTTTTTTAAGAATAAAAAGGTCTCACTGTACAAGGAATGGTTGACTGAAAATCAATGCATAGTCCAGGCTGGCCTCAAATTTGAGGTCCTGGTGCTTCAGCATCCTGAGTGCTAGTATTATAATTACATTACCCGTGTCTGGCCTCTGCCTTCATTTTTGATTAAAAGGAAAAAAAAAACTAAATTGGAAGAAGTTTTAAGGCACAGTCTGTCCACATGGTTGTGGAACAAGGTTTTGACATAACATTCTTTCTCTTATTCAGGGTGGTGGCAGGATCCTAAGAAAAAGATACTATAAAATAATCCAAGGATATTAGTGCAGCATGATCCAGAGGCACAGGCTGAGAAATTCAACTTGTCCCAATCATATGAGCATGAGAACTTCAAGATCAAAACATATTCATCCATACCAACATATTCTAGGATTGGTTTACCCAGAAATTACAGGCCTAAAAAGACACGTAATAGTAGGGCATTCATAGTGGATCATAATAAATGATACAGTCTTCTGAATGTCAGACTACTCAGAGGACTATTTACTTAAAGATGGTTGTGGTTTTGTTTCAGTGACGCTTATAAATAATGACATGCTCTGGGACATCCTGCATCGGTTAGTTTATTTCCTTAAAACCCGACTTTTCCAGAACAGAGAAGACTCACAGGAACCACATCCTTGTACCTTGTCCTATTTGCTGGTTTTGCTTTAAGCTGTTGTGTACACATTGTCTCATTTGATTTAAACTTTAGTAGCTCCTGTTCTTTGGGCACAAGCAGTGGGTGGTTACTGTCATTGTAGAGTCTTTGCTAACTAAGATGAATGAGGCCTTGGATTTAATTCCCAGTATTGTAAATGCTGAAGAAGACACTTTAAAACATATAAGTACTCTTTTTTTTAATTTTATTTTTTAATTTATTTTTATTAATTTGTTCATATTATATCTCGATTGTTAGCCCTTCCCTTGTTTCCTCCTATTCCTCCCTCCCTCCCACTTCCCCCCTTCTCCCCTCCCCTATGTCTGTGATTGAGGGAGACCTCTTCCCCCTGTATATGCTCTTAGAGTATCGAGTCTCTTCTTGGTAACTTGCTATTCTTCCTCTGAGTGCCGCCAGGCCTCCCCATCCAGGGGACATGGTACTCTTGTCACATCTCTGACATAATACTTGAACAGAAGTGTCAAACTCAAGCTTATCTCTAAGGGAGGACAGTGAAACCTCACGGGTAAGCATCAGATGGGGACTTGAGTTAGACATAGCTTTCCTTATCTTACTCTGGTGGGAGAATGTGTCCTGCTTAGGCTGTTTCTCTGCTAAATTAATTACTTTAAAAGACATAAAACAAAGAGAAACTTTCACCAGTCTATAACTACCAGGAACCATGTTTTTATTTATATTTGCTAATAAGTTATCATCTTCAGAGTATCAGATTGGTACGGTCTATTAGAAAGTTCTCTCCTGCTGTGTCTTTATTGTGTTTTATTGTGATATGTAGCCATATTGCATCTTTCTCATTAAAGTGCAGTGATGGAAAATTTATTATCATCTTAGTTTCAGTTTGTTTTCATGGCAAAAAAAAATGAATTACTTCTATTTTAAGTAACTGATAAAATATGTTATAATGATAAGATATAAAGCATTATTATATTTTTCTTTATTAATTTGCTCATTTGTTTACTTACTTATTTGGGATCCAGTTCCAATTTCATGGTGGGCAGGTGTTCTCCCATTGATGTGAATCCTCACCCTGCTGGAGCATGATCTTAGGTAAGAGCATATTTTCCCAAAGGTCTTCGGTTTTTCTTTTTTATTTTTCTTCGTTCATTTCCGTCTTCTCTGCAACATTCTACACCTGGAGCATTGGATGGCAGAAGGTCTGAGGTAATAGATGAGGCAAGGATTTTCTTTTTTAGACTTGTCTCCATTAAGTGGCTAAGGTTACATGTGAATTTGAGTTAAAATTATTTCTGTATGCATTGGACAATTAATATATCAAGTATTATATTCTTAATGTGTCATAACTGCCATTTTAATGAAACATATGATTCCTTTGAAGATATGTCAACATAAATCACACTCTCTATGGACTTATTTCTGTCATAAATGAAAGGTTCCTGTCATAGGATTTTTATAGTAGCACTTTTCTTTTCAAATGCTTGTTCTCAGAAGACTAGACATAAGTTTGGAAGGAATATAAAACACAGGTGAGGAGCGAGAGGGAAAGACTCTTATGAACTTTACATGCTCTGACTTGACCATGGTCACTGTCCATTGTCCTCTTAAAGCTGGCAGAGGTAGAGGTAGAAGGATTCTCTGCACCCTGCATGGAGCCCATCAGAGTAGAGCAGGCTGGAATGTGGCCGTCTTACACTGGAAACATGTAGCAGCCAGACTAATATTTACTATTTGGCTTAATACATAAGATAGTTAAGTACTGAAGTTCCAGTTTATCCCGGGTGACTTGCGCCATGATAATTTTATTGATTCCCATTAAATTCTATTGGTATGCAGTAAAAACTAGTTTTAATTATAAAATACCAGAAATTTAAATCCGCATTGAGAATGACTCTGCTTACCTACATAAAAAACTTTGCTAAATATCTCAGCCAAGTCATTTGAACAGAATTGGAAATTGTTGATAATTTGTGAAATTATTTCAATGAAAAGTACATAAAGAGGTGAAATTAAATATAAGCTTAACTGCTCTTTTCCAAAATCTGAAAGCTGATTCATTTATGGAGTTCACTCAAATAAATATAAACTAAAGTTAAGTTTGTATTAAAAGATCTATGGGTTTCTGCATGTGACAGGATCTTGCTTTTTTCTTTAGATGATCATTTTCCTAAGAAAGTGCTCTATCTGTGTCATGCTTCACTGAAAGTGATTATTCCTGACTCCAAAGCAAAGCAACCTCCAACTAATGATGCACTTGCAACCTGCCTGCCTTAGACTTTTGGAACAGCAGAAATGTGATCTTTCAAATGAAAACAGTCACAGCTTCCTGCATGTTCCACGTGACTTAGTTTTTCAGTCGGCACTGACTGCAGTGTTCTTCTTGCTTTAATTCCCATCACCTCTCTTTTCCTTTGTTGTGACTACAGAGTAAATGGATTTTCTTGGAAGAAACTGGAACCACAAATATTAACCATATGCATATCTCAAATTGGTACCACCTAACCTCCATTTTCATAACCCAGTTGTAACATAACATTATTTGAAAAATTTTAACAGAGAAATAACAGCTTCAACTTAGATGTTTTTGTCCTTCTACATGTCACTCTGAGTAAAACCACATGTTACAGGAATTCTTTTCTGACACAGAGTATGTTGGTGGTGTATGCCTGTACTCCAGTATCTTACAGGTAGAGTCATGAGGATCAGCAGATCAGGGTTATTTTCAACTGTGTTGTGAGTATGATACCAACTTCTGCTACATAGGAGCATGTACAAAAAGTTCAGTATACAACAACAATATTTGTTTAACTATGTTCATAGACACTTTATTTGTAATAGCCAGAATACCGAAACAACCCTGATGTTCTTCAACAGAAGAGTGAATATAGGAACTGTAGTATATTTTACACAATGGCACACTACTCAGTCATTAAAAAGAAAAGAAAAGAAATCGTGAAATTTGCAGCCAAATGGATGAAACTAGAAAAGATCATCCTGAGTGAGGTAACCCAGACCCAGAAAGACACACATGGTACATATTCACTTATAAGCAGATATTAGCCCTTTAGTACAAGATAAACATACTACAAATCACAGACCCCAAAATGGTAATTAACAAGAAGGGTCCAAGGGAGGATGCTTAAATCTAACTTAGAATTGGATAATAGAATAGACAGAGGTAGTGGTTGAAGAGCGAGAACAAGGTAGGACAGGAAGTGCACAGAGAAATAAGTGTGGAGATCAGATCTGGGTAGAGCAGGAGTGGGTGGACAGAAGGCCTGAAGAGAAGAGAGAGACTGTGGGTGGTGGACATTTCTGTGACAAGCTGGAGACCTATGCCAGAGTAGTCCTCTTGGAGGATATGAGGGGGACTGTGCCTGAGACTCCTCGTAGCAGGAATCATTGACTGAAGAGGGCACCTTCTAACTAGATAAGACTCCTAGTGGAAGGAGAACACCAATCCATCCACAAAATCTTTGATCCAAAACTTACCCTGTTAGAAGGCGTGAAGGGATAGAACAGGTAAAGAAGAGATTGAGGAACTGTCCCGCCAATGCCTGACCCAACCCAAGACCCACTCCGTGGAAGATAGGCAATCCTTGACACTATTAACGATAATTTGTTATGCTTGCAGACATGTGAGCCTGTCTTCTGAGAGGCTCCATCCTTCAGAGGCTTGAAACAGATGCTGAGACTTACAGCCAAACTTTGGGCAAAGCATAGGTGTCTAAAGGAAAAGTGGTGGGGAGGGGGGATAAAAGGACCTAGAGGTGACAAGAGCTCCACAAGAAGAACAACAGAGCCATCTAACCAGGGTCCATCAGGGCCTGTGGAGTCTGGAGCACCACCAAAGGACCATGTATTAACTGGACCTAGGTTCGCTACCTAGATGTAGCTGATGGGCAGCTCAGGATTCATGTGGGTCCACTAGTAAGGGGATCAGGGGCTGTCTTCTGACATGGACTTGGTTGTCTGCTTTTTTATCACTCTCCCATGATGGGGCAGCCTTGCCATGCCTCAGGGAAAGGAGAGGAACTCCTGTTGTGATGCAAGTTGATTAGTTGTCCTGGGTGGGTAGAGGGCTCCACTTATCTGAAGAATTGGGAGTGAGGATTGGGAAGGGAGGGTGGGAGTAGGAAGGAAGGGGGAGGGGGCCTATGGCCTGGATGTAAAGTGAATAAATTAATTAATGAATAAAAATCTTTATAGCCTTATGTAGATATAATGTTATTTATTATTTATTTTTAAATGTTAATGATATTTACTGTGCCTTTTGTTCTCTAATTATCTATCTGTTTTGGGTAAGCATGCATAGATTTAATAACCTAAAAATTTAACTTTTATATTTAGAGCTATTTCATGTATTCACAAAGTAGTGATAATGCTTACTGGGACATAGAATTATGCTTAATCTTTTAATTTAAATAATGTAGATTTATATACAGTACACAAGCTTACTGTGTGTGTAATGAAAAAATGGCAAATTCTAATAGGAATATCTGAAAGTTTCTTAAAGGAGCAATAACTATGATAAAACTGAGAAATGCCAAGTCTTGATAATAAATGCACAGACAAATTTATAGGAAAAGCAGCATATAACATTCATGTCACAGTACTTCTCACAGCTATTTAGTTTTCAGGTACCAAATTTACAAATATCATATTTTCTTTTGTAGAACAGCCATTGTGAAGTATTTCTGCTTATTGGCTCCACCATGCTTTTAATGATAATTTAGAATTTATAAGAAGTTTTCCATCACTGCCCTACATGGTGTCTTTCTAAGTGGGTCATTTATTGATCTTGAATAAATAATACATGGTGAACATCTGGGTACCAATTTTTACAGAAATAAATTACTGGTGCTGTATTCATTCTAAAGTGGCTTTATTTATATGAGTATAAGTGATTCCCTTCAAACTCATTGACATTGACAATAGATTTACATCTAGTTCACAGAAATCAAACACAAACACGGAGACTGATCACAAGGAGCATTCAGACCTGCTGCTACTGCCAATCCTTTTGTTTAATTATCTTAATGTACTTAAACTTTTCATGGCATTATCAGCCAAATTAATAGAAGTGAAATGAACAAGAAAGAAATTAAAGGTGAAGCATTCCTTTGAGTGATTCTTAACACTGATTCTGAGTCAAAGGCATTAGACTCAGCATTAATTTTTATACAAAGTAACATTGTAAAATAAATAATGTTTCGACTTATGTAAATCAGAAATATTACAACTAGCAAAACAAACTAGATATAAAGTACTTTAATTTCTCACTTATAACTTCTATTATAGTTAATGACTGACTCATTACAGAAACTATTTCAAACAAAGTCCATCAAAGAACATTTGTAATGGTTTCAGAATAATGCTTAATTCAGGAAATGTTACATTTGTGTGTAGAGGGGCAATTAAGAATAAAATGCTATAATATTTCTAATCCAAGTCTACATTTAAATTTTAACAGGGTGGCAATAATAACTTAAGTCATAAATTTCAGAATAGACTATTAAGACAAAAGTAAAAATCTAGACTATAATAACTAAACAGCAGGATAGTAAATGTACAATGAAGATTAAAAGTAATTAGGACATTTATTAAACATTTGCAATTACTCTCAAAAAGAAGAATGTATGGGGTACAAATAAATATTTTTACAAAATTGTAACAGAGATGAAACCTAGACTATGTCATATGTTTACCAGCTGCCAAGTTTTCCTTAGCCATAATATAAATCTAATTCCTTAAGCCCCATACTTGTGGATTTTTTAAAAAAATTGATTTCTTGATTATCTTGTCTAGATCCTTTACCTTCTAGTCCTGTCTTCTGTTTGATTCATTATAATTGTAATGTTTTCTTTAAATTACTGAGTTTTTAATTTGATCTTCAGTCCAGCTTGAGCCTTTATTAATCTTTCTTTCTTTCTTTTTTTCTTTCTTTCTCTTCCCAAGATAGGGTTTCTCTGTGTAACCTTGGCTGTCCTGGACTCACTTTGTAGACCAGGCTATCCTTGAGCTCATAGCGATCCACCTGCCACTGCCTCCTTGTCTGCGTATGCCACCTTACCTGGTTCTTGTTTAATGTTTCTATCACTTTGTTTAACTCCATTTTCAAGTCCTGGTAATAGGGACCCTAGGTAAGACACTGCCCACAACATCCTAACACTCCATTAAGTCCATCCAATACCCCCAATAAACCCCCTCTCCTGGGCCCTGTATTCTAGCCTACAACTTTGGAGAAGATTTAAGTTTTACTAGAGGCCATGAAGCTGGTATCAAAACCCCAGAAACTACACAAGTACTTAGAACACCAGAAGCAATGTTGGTACCCAAAGTCCAGAGGTTATGCAGGCCACGAATGCCCAGTGGAGACATTAAGTAGACCTAAATATTTACAGGCCACTAGAATCCCAGGGCACTCAGGAGAGAAGATCAGGGAGGATACAGAAACCAAGGGGAAAACATACACGAAATATCCATCTAACAAATATAAACACTGGATAGTCTGCACGCCCTGCCTCTGTGTGCCTGCAGTCATGAGGCAGTGACCAAATGGTGGGCACCAGAGTGCATGTCAGAGGGTCCGAACAAGTACCCCCTCCCACACTCCACATGCGGAGAATTAGCTCTCCATTGGCTACATCTGTAACTCAGACCTAGCATATATTCACTTATAAGCAAATATTAGCCCAAAATTGATGTCCTCTATGAGACTCCACCCAGCAAAGAATCAGGACAGATTCTGGGATTCAAAGCCAGACTCTGAGCAGAACGCTGAGAGTTGTATGGAAGAGTGGGGTTTTGGAAGGACACAGAGGGGTCAAGAGTGCCACAGGAAGACCATGAAGGCTGGAAGATCTGGACCTAAGGGGTCCTGCACAAACTGATGCACCAACCGAAGACAAAGAAAGAATATTAAAAGCTGAAAGGAAAAAGAACCAAGTAACATATAAAGGCGTGCATATTAGAATTACACCGACTTCTCAACAGACTCTAAAGGCCAGAAGGGCCTAGATAAATGTGTTACAGTCTCTAAGAGATCACAGGTGACAGCCCAGACTACTATATCTGGCAAAATTTTCAACCACCACAGAAAAAGAAAATAATATATTCCATGACAAAACCCAGTTTAAACAATAACAATCTATACATCTAGCCTTATAGAATATGCTAAAAGAAAAATTCCAACCAAAGGAGGCTAACTAAACCCAGAAAAACCAAGTGTAGGAAAACACACAAACACACACACACACACACACACACACACACACACACACACACACACACACACACACACACCAAAACAAAATTTAACACCAACAACATAAAAATAACATAAATTAACAATCATTAGTCATTGATATTCCTCAATGGACTAAATTTCCTAATAACAGGCTAACAGAATGGATGCATAAACAGGATCCATCATCATCTGCATATAAAAATACATATCAACATCAATTGTAAATATTATCTTAAATATAAATATTCTAGTAAAGGGCTGAAAAAAGAATTTTCTTAGTAAATGGACCCAAGAAACAAGCTCGGGTATCCATTCTATTATCTAGCAAAATATATTTCCAACCAGAAATAATCCAGAGAAATTGGAAGGATACTTCATATTAAACAAAATACAAATTCATCAAGATGATGACTCAGTTCTGAATATCTATGCTCCAAATGCATGGGTACACACATTCATAAAGAAGCATTACTAAAGCTTAAATCACACATCAACCACTATACATTAATAGTGGGAGACTTCAACATCTGACTCTCACCAATGGACACGTCATCTAGGAGAAGCTAAACAGAAAAATAATGGAACTAAAAGATGTTATGACTCAAATGGACCTAACAGATATCTACAAACTATTTCATCCAAATAAAATAGAATATACCTTCTTAGCACCTCCTGGAAACATTTCTAATGTTGACCATATACTTGGTCACAAAATAAGTCTCAACAGATGCAAGAAAATTGAAATAATCCCTTGTGCCTTGTCAGATCATCATGAGTTAAAGCTGGACTTCAACAACAACAGAAAGAACAGAAAGCCAACAAACACATGGAAACTGAAAAGTTCTACAGAGTGAATACTGGCAGAAATAAAGAAAGAAACTAAAGATTTCCAAGAACTCAATAAAAATGAATGCACAGCAAATCACTTTATGGGACACAATGAAAGCAGATCTAAGAGGAAAGTTCATAGCACTGAATGACTCCATATTAAAAAAAAAAAAAAGTGAGATCTCATACTAGTGACTTAACAGCACACCTGAAAGCTCTAGGGGAACAAAACACAAGCACACGTAAGAAGAGTAGATGAGAAGAAATAATTAAACTTGGGAATGAAATTGATAGAATAGAAACAAGGAGAACAATACAAATAATGAAACAGTTCTTTGAGAAAATCAATAAGACACACAAACTGTTATCCAAACAAACTAAAAGTCACAGAGGAATTACCTAAATTAACAAAATCAGAAATGAAAATGAGAACATAACATTCAGAAACCCAGAGAATCATTAGGTCTTACTTAAAAATCTGTACTTCACTAAATTGGAAATGCTAAATGAAATGGGCAATTACCCAGTAGATACCACTTACCAAATTTAAATCAAGATCAGATAAACAACCTAAATAGACCCATAGCCGCATAGTCATTAAAACCCTGCCCCCCCCCCAAAAAAAAAATAGGGCCAGAAGATTTTAAAGAAGAATTCTCAAATTATTCCACAAAATAGTAACAAAAGGAACATTGCTAAATTTACTTTATGAGTCATAGTCATGCTGATAAACACACCACACAAAGACTCAATAAAGAAAAAAATTTAAAACCAATTTTCCTCATGGATATTGATGCAAAAATACTGATAACATACTTATGAATGGAATCCAAAATACATAAAAGAGATCATCCATCATCCAGACATTACCCCAGAGATTCAGAGATTATTCAACATAGGAAAATCTGTCAATACAAACTACCATATAAACAAATTGAAAGAAGAAAAAAGAACATGCTCATCTCATTTGATGCTGAGAAAGCCTTTGGCAAAAGCCAACACCCCTTCATGATAAAAGTTGTGGACATATCAGGGGATACAAGGGACAAAAATAAACATTATAAAGGCAATGTACAGCTAGCAAACAGCCAACATAAAATTAAGTGGAGAAAAACTCAGAGAAATTCCATTTAAAACAGGGACAAGGCTATGTATTCTCTCCATATCTATTCCTTATAGTACAAAAATTTTAACTAGATAACAAGACAACTAAAGAATCTCAAAGGAATACAAATTGGAAAGGTGGAAATCAAACTGTCTCTATTTGTATATGATATGATATTGTAAATAAGTGACCATAAAAATCCTACCAGGGAACTCCTACAACTGATAAATACTTTCAGTCGTATGGCTGGATACAAAATTAAGTGGAAAAAAAAAAATCAGTCACCCTCCTATATAAATGTTAAACAGGCTGAAAAAGAAATTAGAGAAACAATACCCTTTACAATAGCCACAAATAATGTAAAATATCTTGGTGTAACTCTAACCAAGCAAATTAAAGACCTGCATGACAAGAACTTTAATTTTTTGAAGTAAGAAGTTGGAAAAAAATCAAAAGATGGAATCTTGACACTTATGGATCAGTAGGATTAACATTGTAAAAAATGGCCATTTTACCAAATACAGTCTAGAGATTTGAAGTAATTCCCACCAAATTTACAACACAGTTCTTTACAGATCTTTTAAATAGCAATACTCAACTTAATATAGAGACATAGAAAATAAATAATAGCTAAAACAATCCTGTACAATAAAAGAACTTTCAAAGGTATCACCATTCCTGATTTCAAGCTGTACTACAGAGATCTAGTAATAAAAACCACATGGTAATAGCATTAATAACAAACAGATTTTGGGAAATCAATAGAATTGAATTGAAGGCCCAGAAGTAAAATCCAGATACCTATGGACATCTGATTTTTGCCAAAGAAGTCAAAATTATACAATGGAAAAAAGAAAGCATCCTCAACAAATGGTGCTTGTTTAACTGGATGTCTCATGTAGAATAACAAAAATAGATCCATATCTATCACCCTCCACAAACCTTATCCAAATGGATCAAAGACTTCAATATAAAACCAGATACACTGACCCTGATAGAAGAGAAAGCTGGGAATAACCTTGAACTTATTGGCACAGGAGACTACTTCCTAAACAGAACATCAATTACACAGGCACTAAGATTAACAATTAATAAATGGAAACTCATGATGTTGACAAGCTTCTGTAAGGCAATGAACAACATCATTTGGAGAAAACAGCAGCATATGGAATGGGAAATAATCTTCACAAACCCCACATTTGAAAGAAACCTAATTTTCAAATATCTAACAAATTCAAAAAAATAGACACCAACAAACCAAATAATCCAAATAAAAAATGGGGTACAAATGTAAACAGAGACATCTCAACTGAGGAATCTCAAATGGCTAAGAAGCACTTGATGAAATGTTCAACATTCTTAGCTATCAGGGATATGCAAATCAAAATGACTCTGATATTTTACCTTACACCTATAAAAATGACTAAGACCAACAAGTGACAGCTTGTGCTCACAATGATGTAGAGCAAGGGAAAAATTCTCCTCCACTGATAGTGGGAGGGCAAATTTGTACAGCCACTTTGAAAATCTATATGGTAGTTTCTCAGAAAATTGGGAACACATTTACCTCAAGGCCCAGGTATACCATTCCTCGCTATATACCCAAAGGATAGTCTCTGATACCACAAGAATACTTGCTCAACATTTTTCATAGCAGCTTTAATTATAATATATTGAATCTGGAAACAACCTAGATGTCTCTCAACCAAAGAATAGATAAATAAGATCTGGTACATTTACATAACAAAGCATTATTCGACTGTTAAAACAATTGTATCATGACACTTGCAGGTAAGTGAGTGGAACTTTAAAAATCATCCTGAGCAAAGTAAAACAGACCCAGAAAAACAATCATGGTATGCATTCACTTATAAGTAGATATTAGCCATAAAGTAAAGGATAATAACCATGCTGCAATCCACAGACCCACAGAAGCTAAGTAACAAGAAGGTCCCAAGGGAGACACATGAATATCACTGTGAAGGTCAAATAGAGTAGACTTTGTATGTGGATGTTGGAAGGGGACTGGATGGGGGGGGTGGAGATGAGAGCAGGAGGGATCAGCTGAAGGGAAAGACAGAGAAAGAGAGTGCTGGGACACACAACTGGAATCTGGGCGTCTCTGTGAAGAGCTAGTGACCTAAGGCAATAGAAACGCCCAGGAACCAACGGGGGTGATCCTAGTAGGATAGCTAGCAGTCAGGGATACATAACCTGATCTGTCCATGTTCTGTAACCAGGCAAGACTGGTTTGGAAAGCCAACCCAGACACAAAACTTTCCAAACACAATTTGTTCTGCCTACATGATGTATTGGGGGAAAGGTGGCACAGAAATTGTGGGAGTGGTCAACCAATGATTAATCTAACTTGAGACTCATGCCATGAGAAGGATCTCAGCACTGACATTACCTAGAGAGCCAGAAAACAGAGACAGGGTATCCCAGAGACCTATGATGGAACCAAATATGAATGGGGGGAAAAAGTCAATGAAATGATTCCTAATGATATTCTGCTATACTCACAGATTGATGACACTTGGGCTGGTTCCACTCTCTGTTAGCAGCTCTCCTCTGCAGGGATCCCATGGCTCAATTGTCATCAGAGAGGTTTCACCCAGAAACTGATGGAAACATGCAGAGACCAACAGCCAAACAGTAGGGGGAGTTTGGGAAATCATCCAGTAGAAGTGAAGGAAGAACAGTAGGACACCAGGGAATGAAGGAGGCCACTAAAACCAAGAAGAAAACAAACAAACAAACAAAAACAAAACAAAACAAAATCTATAAGAGCTCACAAAGAATGAACAGCCTACCAAGGAGCCTAGATAGGATTCACCTACGTCTTCTGCATATACATTATAATTGTGTAGCTTGATTTTCTTGTGAGACTACTAACACTGAGCAGGAGCTGCTTTTGACTCTGTTGCTTGTCTTTGAGTCCCTTTCTTCATCTAGCTCAATAGGATAGAAAGTACCTAGTCTTTTGTAACTGGATATTCCATAGCTAGTTGATATCCATGGGAGGTCTGCTCTTTTCTTAAGAAAAACATGGAAGAAAAATGGACGGGATGGGGTTGGAAAGAAGATGGGATATGAGGTGAGGGTATGGGAGGAGAAGAGGGAGGGAAAACTGCAGTCAGAATGAAAAAAAAAAAGAAACAGAGAGAAAGAAAGAAAATGCTATTGTAGAACTGCAGCATGACTTATTACACAGAACACCATATTTAAAAATATGCACTATTTTTTGAAAATAAACTCAAGCTGTTCCATGACAGTTTGAAAAACTCAGATTGTTCCAATTCATATTGTGCAAGTACATTTTTCTTTTTCATTAGTTTTTATCTTTTTTATTATTTTCATTTTTTACATTATACATTTATATTATTATACATATATTCAATAATCTATGTACAGCAAGAGGAACCAAGAAACAATCAGGAAATTTATAAATGTCACATTCATAGTGATTTGGCTATTTGTATTTGGCAACCTTGAAGAAAATATCTTTCCTATCTTGGTGAGTCTAAAATTCTGAATGTAATTCAATACCTATCATATCTCATCTCTATCAACTTAAAACATCTATCTAGACCTAAAAATCTCTTAACTCTTAAACAATTAAGCTTAATTGTAAAACTAAACTATCTGGTCTTCAACCCCATAAAAGACTTGAGAAGGAATAAATATTAATTACCTGAGAAAACAGGAAGTATAGGTTAACGCTTCTGAAATGAAAAAAATGGCAATTGCTGCCTGAACAGTCACACAAAGCCCTCTATAAGGTTGGAGCATCATCTTCAACCTCTGGCCCAATATATTTCACATACATATTTGTGAAATAGGAACTACTAAGGACTTGCTTACCTTCTCTTGGCAGAGTTTGGTGGTCAACTCTGCCTATACCCATTTTTTAGGCAGAATTCTCTCTGAGGCAGAAATGAGGACATTTTGCACCACTCAGGGCTATTTGGCCCATTTGAAGCCACCTCCATAAGAAGGTTCTTTGATGCTCATCATCTTCTTTGAGGTAGGCTGGGTGTTGCCAGGAGTTAACCTGTCTTGTTGTCAAAGAATATTTAAAATAATTTAAAAAAAAAACATGTTTAAATGCCATATTCTGTAGATCTCTAAGGTTTTTGAAGACCTTGTCTAACTATTTTACCTTATCTATCTATAGAATCATATCTATCTGTTAAACCTAGGCTGTATATTCTTGTGATAAAAACAGACTAGGAATTGACATGACCATGATTTGACCAACTAATAATTAGCTTATATATCTTATTTATCCTAAGCAGCCTGCAATAGTACTTTCCAAGTATTGGAAGTAAACCTTGTACTATATGGGTACAATACCTTATATTAGAGTACAAATGTATATGGATGTGAAGAAAAATCTTAAATTTGATTTCTAGACCAATTTCTCAAAATTAAACTTATTTTATATCAACATAACAAAATTCTATGCCAATGAACTTGTGAGTAACAAATAAAGCCTTAAGTTGAGAAAGTAGATTAAATAATACACTTTTTGTCCTATTATCTCTATATATTTCTATATTCTGCCTTCTTTCTTTTCAAACACTATCTCCAAACCTAAGAAAGAAAGATAAAGAAAAAGAGAGATATCCATGAGTACAATCTTGAACATATAACCAACTCTCAATGAAAATGAACATCTATAGTCCAAGAAAACAACCAAAAACCTACCTACCCAACTCCGTTAAGGGAAATGGGGCATTGTTCTCTTAAAGTTTCCTCCAGCTAATTTGGGAGCTAATAATACCTTTGTGTGGGGCCTAAATAAAAATGGATGAATTGGTTATAAGGTAGGAATAGCATTTGTGGTCTAGTTTGTAATTGTTGAGAAATTCCAGGCTTAATAGAAGTCCTGTGTGGGACAGCCTGAAATGCTGTACCAATTGGGATGGGAAACTTTCTTCAAAGCTGTCCTGTTCTTATGAGGAACAGCAACTGAAGCACTTGGTGCTGGAACATGAAGGATGCAGGATGTCAGCATCCATCATGCTGAGAGAAATTAATCCTGTCAGGTCTGATACAGTATCAGTGTCTGATTCTTTTGTTCTGAAAACATAATTTCTCACAAGCATTATACAGTCCTTAAATTATAAATATATGCAGTGTGCAGGATGCATAGAACAATTAAGGCTTGTTCTCTTCTCTTTGTATGAGCAGAAGAACTACGTTTGTAAATCTTCATTCGTGCCATACAAAGAATGGCAACTAATAAGTCACAGGGATCTATAACCAAAAGAAAAGCATTATCTGTCCATTGGCATTCATGCCTCAACCAGTCTCAGAGCTATTCCCATGTAGTGCTAATAGCAGTATAAATTACCTGCTTGTTCTGCAGTTCAAAGTATTTTTATCCCAATTGTAGCCCCCTCCCTCATTTCCTCCCTTTACCATCCCTCCTCCTTCATCCACTCTCCCTCCCTCTCCTAGTCCTCAGAAAGGGGAAACCTTCTACCCCTAACATTTGACCTCAGCCTATCAAGTCTCATCTGTACTACCTGTATCTCCTTTCTCTGTGACCTGACAAGGCTATCAGTCCAGGGGGATGTGATCAATATTGGGGCCCACAGTCCATGTCAAAAGTAGTCTCTACTCCCCATATTGTGGGACCCACAAAGAGACTGCACCTCCTATCTACTAGATCTGGGCAGAGGGTCTAGGTCTGCATCGTACTGTATTGTAGAGTTGTTATCCTGTATTATGTGACTAACATCAGCTTATGAGGGAGTATATACCATGCATGTCTTTCTGGGTCTGGGTTACCTCACTCAAAATGACCATTTTTAGATCTCTACATTTACCTGAAAATTTCAAGATTTCCTTGTTTTTAATAGCTGAGTAGTATTCCATTGTTTCTTTATCCATTCTTTGGTTGAAGGACATCTTTGTTGTTTCCAGATTCTGGCTGTTACAAATAAAGCTGCTATAAACATAGTTGAGCAAATGTCCTTGTATGGTGGAGCATCTTTCAGGTATATGCCCAGGAGTGTTATGGCTGGTTCTTGGGATAGAATTATTCCCAATTTCCTGAGAAAGCACTAGATCGATTTTCAAGTGCTTCTACAAGTTTGTACTCCCACCAGTAATGGAGGAGGGTCCTCCTTTATCCACCTCCTCACCAGCATGTGCTGTCAATTGAGTTTTTGATCTTAGACATTTGGATAGGTTAAAGATGGAATCCCACAGTCATTTTGATTTGCATTTCCCTGATAACTAGGGATATTGATCATTTCTTTAAGTGTTTCTCAGGCATTCAATATTCCTCCGTTGAGAATTCTTTGTTTAGCTATGAACCCCACCTTTTTAATTGAGTTATTTGGTTTGGTGGTGTTTAATTTCTTGAGGTTTTATATAATTTGGATGTTAGCCCTTTGTCAGATGTGGGGTTGGTGAAGTTCTTTTACGAGTATGTAGGCTGTGTTTTGTTCTGTTGACAGTGTCCTTTGCCTTACAGTAAGTTTTCAATTTCATGAGGTCCCATTTATTAACTGGTGACTTAGAGCCTGAGCTTTTGGTGTTCTGTGCAGGATGTTTTCTCCTGTGCAGATGTGTTCAAGAGTCTTTCCTAATTTTTCTTCTAATAGATTTAGTATGTTGGTTTTATGTTGAGGTTTTTAAGCTACTTCAATTTTAGTTATGTGCAGGGTGAAAAATGAGAATCTATTCATATTTTACTACCTGTAGACATCCAGTTAGACCAGCACCATTTGCTGAAGATGCCGTCTTTCTTCCATTGTATGAATTTGGCTTCTTTGTCAAAAATTAACTGTCCATAGGTGTGTGGGCCTATTTCTATGCCAGTATCTTGCTGTTTTTATTACTGTTACTCTATAGTACAGCTTGATTATTTTAGCTATTCTGGGGTTTTTTGTTTTTCCATATGAGGGTGAGAATTGATCTTTCAAAATCTGTAAAGAAGTGTGTATAAATTTTCATGGAAATTGCTTTGAATCTGTAGATTGCTTTTGGTAATATGACCATTTTTACTATGTTGATTCTCCTGAACCATGAGCAAGGGAGATCTTTCCATCTTCTGATATCTTCTTCAATTTATTTCTTTAGAGAATTGTAGTTTTTTCATACAAGTCTTTCACTTGCTTAGTTAGAGTTACACCAAGATACTTTATATTATTTGTGACTATTAAAAAGAGTGTAGTTTTCTTAATTATTTTCTTAGCCTGTTTGTCATTTGTATATAGGAGGGCTACTGATTTTTCTGAGTTGATTTTGTGTTCAGTCACTTTGCTGAAGGTGTGTAGTTTCCTTTATTATTTTCTTAGCCTTTTTGTCATTTGTATACAGCAGGGCTATGGCTTGTTTTAGTTGATTTTCTATCCAGCCACTTTGCTGAAGGTGTTTATCAGCTGCAGGGGTTACTTGGTAGAATTTTTGGGAATACTCATGTATACTATCATAATAACCATGAGTAGTGATAACTTGACTTCTTCTTTTCCAATTTTTATCTCCCTGATCTCATTTTGTTGTCTTATTGCTCTATCTAGGACTTCAAATACTATATTGAAGAAATATGGAGAGAGTGGATAGCTTTATCTTGTCCCTTATTTCAGTGGAATTGATATGTTTCTCTCCATTTAGTTTGATGTTGGCTATAGGCTTGCTGTATCCTGCCTTTATTATGTTGAGGTATGTGCCTTGTATCCCTGATATCTCCATTGCTTTAAATATGAATGTTGGATTTTGTCAAATGCTTATTTTTGGCAATTAAGGAGATGATCGTGTGGTTTTTTATTTCATTTGTTTTAATGGTGGATTACATTGATGGATTTCCATATATTGAACCACTCCTGCATGCCTGGAATGAAGCCTACTTGGTCATGGTGAATGATATTTTTTGATGTTTTCTTGGATTCAGTTTTTGAATATTTCCTTGAGTATATTTGTATATATGTTCACAAGAGAAATTGGTCTGAAATTCTATTTCCTTGCTGGGTCTTTGTGTGACTTAGGTGTCAAGGTGACTGTGGCCTCATACAATAAGTTTGGTACTTTTCCCTCTGATTGTATCTTGTGGAATAGTTTGGAGAGAACTGGTATTAGGTCTTCTTTGAAGGTTTGGTAGAATTCTGCCCTGAATCCATCTGGACCTGGAATTTGTTGTTGTTGTTGTTGGGATAATTTTGATGACTGCTTCTATTTCCGTAGGAGATATAAGACTATTTAAATAATTTAACTGATCTTGATTCAATTTTGGGAATTGGTATCCATCAAGAAAATTGTCCATATCATTTAGATTTTCATATTTTGTACCATATAAGATTTTGAAGTAAGCCCTAATGATTCTTTGTATTTCCTCTGTGACTGCAATTATGTCTCCCTTTCTATTTCTAATTTTCTTGATTTGAACACTCTCCCTATGACTTTAAGTTAGTTTGGATAAAAGTTTGATTTTCTCAAAGAACCAGCTCTTGGCTTCATTATTATTTGACTTGTTCTCTTTTGTTTTTAGTTTATTGATTTCTACCCCGAGTTTGATGATATCCTCTCCTCTTTAGTGTGTCTGCTTCTTTTTGTCTAGAGCTTTTAGGTGTGCTGTCAATTTGATAGTATGGTATATCTCTAATTTCTTTATAAAGGCACTTAGTTGTATAAACTGTCCTCTTAGCACTGCTTTCATTGTGTCCTGTAAGTTTGGGTATGTTGTTCATTCAATTTCATTGAACTCTGGGTTGTTTTTAACTTCTTTTTTTGTCCCTTACCCAAAGGTCATTGAGTAGGGAGGGGGTTGCTCAGTTTCCATAAGCTTGTAGGCTTTCTGTTCTTTCTGATGTTGTTGAGTTGCAGCTTTAATCCTTGGTGCTCTGATAAGATACAAGGGATTGTTTCAATCTTCTTGTATCTGTTGAGGTTTGTTTTGTGACTAAGTATATAGTCACTTTTGGAGAAGGTTCTGTGAAGTGCTGAGAAGAAGGTGTATTCTAGGGTGAAATGTTCTGTAGATATCAGTTAGGTCCATTTGATTCATGATGTTTATTAGTTTCATTATTTTTCCATTTAGTTTCTGTCTTGTTAATATGTGGGGGTTCAATGTGTGATTTAAGCCTTAGTAATGTTTCTTTTACAAATGTGAGAGCTCCTGAATTTGGGACTTTGAGGTTCAAAAGTGAGACATCCTCTTAGTATATTTTACCTTTGTTGAGTATGAAGTGTCCATCATGATCTCTTTTGATTAGTTTACTTTGCACTTAAAATGACAGAAAAAACTTTGATATTTCATTCTTGTTTTTTTGTAATAATGATGGATATTATTTGATTAGGCATCATCATTTGGTCTCTTTTTTAAATTGGTGAATTATGTAAAATCCTAAATTATACTGTGCTCTGACTGTAGAAATATGAGTTTTAGGAGAGTCAGTATGAAGGTAATAAATATGACATGATTCACGCACAAGTAGCCCATGTATGCTGTTGGGAGCCGTGCTAAATTCAGCCATGTTAGAAATCCCCTGCTTAGGCTGCATGCTGTGACCTTTGAGTTGTTGATCTTTGCTGAAGGAGGTCTTGTGTTTAGGCTATCTTTAGATTGCTTACCTTTGAAAGAAATAAGGAAGTTCTTACAGGGAACTACCCAGAGAAATAGGGAAGTTCTTTCCGGGAACTACCCAGAGGATTAAGGAAGTTCTTACAGGGAGCTATTCAGATGGTTGTATTCTTGCCTAGGGGCTAGGGGAAGTGAGATTACAATAGAGCTTGTGTTGACCTTGCATGCATTAAAGGTAATCTTGATCAGAAATCTTCAGACATGACTCAATTTTCCTTGCATCTCTGTCCACTACCTTCAATCCCTACTCCCTCTTCCAGGGAACCCTGTTCGATTTGTCCTGCAGGCCAAGACGGTGTGTATGTTTATAAGTGAATCTCTGCAAAACATTTATAGTTATGTTTGTAATCTTCTTGCCATATTTCTTCAGGATATACCACAAAGATGCACATATTTAGTCTTCATATATATAATATATGTATAATATATAAATATATATATATGATTGTTATGTATTTGAAAGGAGTAAAGGGTAGGGTACATAACAAGCTTGGAGAAAAAAATCTCAAAAATTTAAGAAGACATACATATTCACTGTCCAAGTGATCCTAGAAAATTAGAATTATATACAGTAGAATGAACTTAACAGGTATCGTATTACAATCCTAGCCTGGATATGTTCTGTTACTTGAAATATTCTAAAACTACTCACTGACCTGTTTATAAAAGGTTGAAGTTTGTGTAATGTGTATAAAGTATATCTATTAGAACCATCCCCATTCATTTCAAAGACAATAATACTTATAAATGTTGAGTGATCTGCCTTAGAATATAGATAGTGCTTGCTGAAAATTAAAATCATGTTCAGATTTCTGAAGGTTAGTGTAGGACCATATCTACTATTATAAGATTGCAGGTGGCATGTATTTAGCCATCATAAGAGTAATATTGTTAGCTAAGCAACGTGAGATTCCAGGTGGCTTGAGCCTAGCCATCATAACAATAGCCTGGTTAATCAAGTTAAGAATTCCAGTTCCAAGTTAAAACTTCTCCCCTAGCCTCCACCTCCACCCTGCCCTCAGAATTTACTGCCCTCATCTCACCCTACTTGAAATTTGCCTAAAAGGTCACCTATTGTTAGCCTATCACTTGATAACTAACCACAGGTGCTGAGCTCTGCTTCAGCAAAGGGAATTTAAAGCTTCTGCTTTTACAGAACGACGTCTTCCAACTCTTCTGAGCTTGGTGGACCCCGGTGCATCGGCTCAATAAAATTACTTTCCTTTTTCATCGACTCTGGACTCTCTCAACTTGGCTCTCAGGAATAGATTCTGACGATCCAAGTCTAACACTATGACTCAATTTGATAATATTGCTGCATACTAAGTAGAGTTTTAAGAATATTTATAACCAAGTATCAACAATCCTGAAAACACATTTTCATAAAAACTGGCGAGACCTTTTATTTATGTGTTATTTTAAGCTTAAAGGAAATTTGCCATAAAGACGAGCAAACTACCAAAAATCATCAGAATGATAAGGTGCATAACTAATAGAAAAGCATCCAAGTGAATGAATGAGAAGCTACAAGTGTGGCACTCTCTACTGCATTATGAAAGGGCTGTGAGGTTTTGCTTCCTTTTATTTTTCTTTCATTAGTGGTTCACATTTTTATTGTGAAACATCTATATTATTTTGTTTTATTTATTATTATACTTTTAAAAAATTTTTATTTAATTTTATTAATTTATTCTTATTACATCTCAGTGGTTATCCCATCCCTTGTATCCTCCCATTCCTCCCTCCCTCCCATTTTCCCCTTACTCCCCTCCCCTATGACTGTGACTGAGGGTCACATAGGGTGCTCATAGGGTATCAAGTCTCTTCTTGGTAGCCTGCTATCCTTCCTGTGAGTGCCACCAGCCCTCCCCATCCAGAGGGCATGGTCAAATATGAGGCATGTGAAAGTCAGACCCCACTCTCCACTCAGCTGTGGAGAATGTCCTGTATTGGGACTCTAGATGAGAGAAGCATGGGAGAATAGCAAAGTAGAAGGATCCAGAGGGTGCTAGAAACCTACAAGAAGAACATTATGAATGGCAGATTTGGGCCCAGGGGTCCCACTCAAACTATGGATCCAGCCAAGGACAATACAAGCCAGAAACTTCAAACCCCTACCCAGATCTATTGTTACATTTTAAAACTACAATTATTTGGCTTCTATTTCAAAAAAATTTCAATGTCAGTGTATAGCTGACTTTTGTGTTTTGGTATTGTAGCCTGAATTTTTCTGTTGTCCTGAGTCAATTTATTATTTTTCATTATTTTATGTTAGAACTGAGTTTTGGGTGCTTTCATCAAGTAAGGTCATGTTATCTGCAAATAACCCTAATTCAAGCATCTCTCCTATATCTCCTTCTCTTACTTATTTTCTAAGGCCAGGACTCCCCACATTATGTTGAGTAAAAATGGTGAAAAGAATAATCTTGTTTTTTTTCAGATCTTAGATAGTTTTCTATCTTCCCTTAGTTAGCATAATGTTAGATTAAACATTGTATGTGTTAAAAACAGTGGGATGCATTTCTTGAATGCCTAATTTGTTCAGAAGTTTTCTCTTTGGGTATATTAAATTCTATTTACTGTCTTTATATATCAGATGAGGAAATCATATAGTTTCTGTGCTGGACAAATTTCCATGTGTGAATGAGTACAAATAAATATGCGCTTGATACTTGTTAGATGAAGTGCTCTATAGATGTTTGTTATATCCATTCATAACAAATATGATGAGGCTTCTTTATTGATTTTCTTTCTGGATGATATGTCCATTGCTGAGAGTCTGGTGTTAATATCTTCATCTATTACTGTAATAGAATATTCTTTCCCTTTAGAAATATTAATACATATTATATAAGTTAGTATGCTCCAGTGTTTAATAAAAACATATTTAGAAGTATTGTTTTCTCATATATAATTGATTTCTTTAATCATCATACAATGCTCTTTTCTTTTTAAGCTGCTTTTCATTACAGTGTCTCTCAATTACTAATAACTTATTTTTGGAGTATTATAGTTCCTTGTCATAGTTACCTTTCCAGTTGCTGTGAAGAACAAAGAAACAGACAGACAAACAAACCCTCTGACAAAATCAAGTCAAAGGTTAAAGGATTTACTCCATCTCTTGGTTCCAGAGGGATACAATCTTTTGTGGTAAGGAAGACTTGTGGTAGGTGGCCAGGGAAAGCATTTTGACAAGCTGAGAAGGGTGGCTATAAAACAGAGCTCTGAGGCCAGCTGTCATCAGACTAAACTTTCCAATGGCTCCCATCCTCCCTAAACAGCACTATTATCCCAGCAGTAAGGCTTCACACCTGTGAGCCTGTGAGAAACCTTTCCCAGCCAAACCACACCCCTGCTCTTGCATTCACTTGTACTCTCCTTTGGTTTAGAAAGTTTTCTGGCATAGTATTTTTGAAAAGTCTCCTAATGTTTGGCATTCTCAAACTTTCCTTAATCTCAAAAAAAAAAAAAAAAAAAAAAAAAATCCCAATTTATAATAACCGCGTCCCAGATTTCCAGTTCCTCTTCACACTCTTCTTGTCATTTGTGTTCTTCAGCTGTGTAGGTTCAGACTGTTCAGGAGCTGGTTAGTTCTGTTTCATCTTAGCCTGTCACTTGTGCTCTTATCTCACATGACTTCACTGAGGGACTCCTGTGGCTCAGAATTTCTGCTTTATTTTTAACTGAGGTCATTTCTTTGTTTCATTTCTGATTAGAATATTCGATGTTGATACCTGCTGTCCCTCAGCTCATCAGCTCATCCGTGGAACTGTTGTCTCAAAGGTCTTCTACACTGAATACTGCTTGGCCATTCTTGAGACACAGTTTTGAGTACTACATGAGACCAGAGTTTCCTGAAGGCTTTTAATTCTTTCTGCTATACTACTTTATAACATGAAGGATGAGATTTTTGTCGCATTCTTCTTAATTTGGCTTTTCTATTGCTATGTTCCCATGATTTGTCACTGGGTTTTGTGTGTGTGTGTGTGTGTGTGTGTGTGTGTGTGTGTGTGTGTGTGTGTGTATGTGTTTGTTTGTTTTTGTTTTGCAGCAGCTGGGGCAGAGGGGTGGGGGTAGAGCGAGATTCTCTGAGTCTGTAGTCATCTTCACTGTTTCAGCACTGGATGGCATCCAGGTCCAGATATATCAGAATTGTGGCATGACTATATTATCCTTGTTTCAGGATTAGAGGGCAGTCCATGCCAAGTTTATTTCAAATAATCAGTTAGCGTGTTACTCAGAAAAGAGAAGACTACATAGTGACAAAGAGTAGTCTATCACTACAGTTGTTTTCTGGGACTTATTTAATCCTTGATGCCCATATTACAGCTAGTTAATGGCTTGAGATCAGATTGCAAAGTTCTTGTTTGCTCTGGTACAAAAGACACCAAGAAGAAACTAGCCCCAGGGTTCTATCTAACACCACATCTTCTTAGTCTTTGACACATTTTGAGCCCATATCCTCTTAAGACCAGCATAACACTGGGATATGACCAAACACTATACTTGTATTGACTGCCACTTACTGAGGTGAACTCATAGGCCAGAACTCTGGGGATAAACCACAAGTGAGGCAAGCTCAGAAAAAAGTCCAGAA
Source organism: Acomys russatus (assembly GCF_903995435.1). NCBI lineage: Eukaryota > Metazoa > Chordata > Mammalia > Rodentia > Muridae > Acomys > Acomys russatus. Next base: position 37,867,970 of record NC_067160.1, on the reverse strand, counting down.
GATGAGGCATTGTGTCATGTTCTAGAACTGGAACTTTTCCAGAGATTGTGCCTACTGCCAGAACAAGGATGGGACTGTTTAGATCTGGACCATATCGTGGTTCACAAACACACCATTATTTTGGGCAAAATCTTATTCCTGCTGCAATGTTCTAGATGAAAAGAAAATGGCATCTCATACCCAGGATTGTTTCTTGGTAAAGGTAGATATTTGGCTATCTTCCTGAATCAAAGGGACGTGCCTAGACTGAAGATTTCATCAACATTCACCTCACAGACAGTAATGTAAGCCAAAGCATGTCTGTTTCATTGGGGCACATGATACAGCACATTGTCATTGGAGGCTTGGAGCTCTGTTTATAAACAATAGCTTAGTGGTAGTTATGCTACACAGTGAAAAGGCTGTCTAAGTTTAAGAGAGATAAATAAAATTATATGACCTACTACGGTTCTGGAGACTAATTATGTAGGTACTGGCTTGGTCCTAGAGTTTAATTGATATTTGAATAGTACTGGGTTTCACTAGAGTTTCTTAATAGTTTTTTTGCCTTCCTGCTCAGATTAAAAGGTGTCCTGTGACCCCTGAGCCCAGAAACCACACAGTTCTGAAGGAAGAAGGTAATCCCAATGGAAGGGTATCCTGAGACATAAGAGCCCAGGAACTACACAGCTTTGAGGTGGGACAGTGTCCCAATGGAAGGGCATCCTGAGACATGGGAACTGAGGAACCACACAGCTCTATAAGAAAGCCTCCTCAGTAGAGGCTTGTACCTCCTAAGGGAGGTTATCCCTAGCTGAACTCAGGAGCTGAGGAGCCTCAGCCCCATTCCACTTCTCTGCTTATTCCATTCTTTTCATTAATTCTTTGGATTGTGTCTTCTGAGAGTCACACCAGGCAGAGAATCCTATAAAAAAGATTTCTGGGGAAGGACTTCGGTATGGATGGGCAGGGTTGGCTGCCTCTGCTCTTGTGCTCTTGGCAGAGGACAGCAAGGTACTGAGCAGACCCTGCTTTTATATAGGACTTCTTAGGAGAGAGAGCTTATTTCATTTAGTCATGTTTTCTGGGATATTAGGTTTATATATTTTATTACCTTAAAGACTATTCTAATGAAAAGCTTTTCATGTCTTTACTATATATGTGTAGAAGTGGAATTATTAGGTAAAAATTGATGAAAATGTACATGATGCATGATATAAAACATCAAATCATGTGAAAACTTCTTATATATGATTTATAAGGAAACTAGAAAAATCAAATTTTCATAGTAATGACACACACCCCAGCAGTAAATACATATTTTGCCATGTGATAGGAGAAAATGTATGGGTAATTTAATATTTTCTTAGATTTATATGGTAATGAGAAATGTTGCCTTATTTTGACTTATACTTTGACCATGATCACAAATACACAGGTGCTATGTACCTTCCTGATTATCCTTAGAATAAGGTTTTTGTATTTCTATCTCATACAAACTTCATAGAAACACTTCTTACATGTTGCTTCTCTGGTCAGTCTGCTCATTCCCATTTGTCTAGTGTTGTAAGAGTTTGTATAGTGAAATCGGAGGTGTGAGTGGACAGAGGCAGTTTGAAAAAGATTGCTTAGTTATCTGTGGAGTTCCAAAAGCCTTGTAACTAGAGTTCTACTGTTATTGCCATAGTTGGTCTGGTTGTCAGTTTTTCAAAAGTTGTCTCCAGTCATTTTTTTTTTTTTTAGCTAACCATGCCACCTAATTTTTAAATGACCACAGCTTTCTTAGTCGTCCTAGAACATTCTGTAGTAATCTCTGAGAAAGACACTATGAACTGGCTAAAACCGTTTCAGTTAAATTGTTTTCATTGGAAAGAAAACAAACTTTGAGACCTAGCAAGTAAATGGTTTGTTTCATTTTGTTCCATGTTAAGACAGTAGAAACAGATCTTTGGCATTTTATTAGCCTATGCTTCCTTGCTGCATAACAATTGAAGTGGAAATTTCTGGTTGTTTGGAAGACTCTGTAGTGTCAAGTGGTGTTTTGGTGGAAGATGTCTTGTGAGAGGACATGTGATGTTTTGCTGGAAGCAGGCACCTGAGAGTGCACATGATCTTTGGAAGGAGTACAAATAGAACCGTATGGACAATGGAACAAAGCTTTTGCATTGCTACGTCGGCTGTGCAACAAAGCGAAACATTCCAGAGAACTTCTCCTGGTCCTCCAGCTGCTTGTGGCTGCTGACTCATTCTGATTCTGTGAAGCCTGGCTGGTTCTGCTGGATTGTGCCACCTCTACAGATTCTTGTTGCTATTTGGTTTTAGCTGTTAGACTGAACTGATAGAATCCTGACAACAATGGAATTGGCTCAAAAAACTACATCTATCTAAACAAGTCCACAGCCTCTTTTTTTCTATTAACATTCTTTCTCTTCTCATAGGTAGGTTAGAAATGAGGTTGAAGTGTTTAGGAACCCTAAATATAGGTTTTGAAAACTCAAAGCCTACAAGCAATAAATGTCACTCTATTTTGGTACCATTACTGACATTCTTGTTGTGAACACTATGATTAATCATGGTGGGAAATAACTTACCCACTTACGAATTATCATGAAGTATAAATCATAAAATTGATATTACCTATTTCTATAGTAATATAAATATAACTAAAAGTACATAAATGCAATTATTTAGGCTAGGAATAGTGTGATTTAACTGAAACATCATTCTCTTTAAAATATTTTTGTTTCGTCTTTTCCAAATTATTATTATAATTTATTCATATTACATCTGGATTATAATCCCCTTACTCTTATCTTCCCGCTCCCAACCTGCACACCTCTCCTCTCCTCTGGCAGGTGGGGTCCTCCTCCAGAACTGTCTGACCACAGCCCACTAGCTCTCATCTGGACAGTCTGCATCCCTCTCCTCTGTGTTCCCTCAGGCCTCTCATCTAGGCAGGAGTGATCAAATCCCAGACACCAGAGATCTTGTTAGAGGCAGTCCCCTGTTCCCCTCCCCTTCCCCATGTGAAGAATGTGCTGTCCATTGGCTACCCCTGAACAGTGAGTCCAGGACCTCTTTTGGCACTGACCTTGGTTGGTGTATCAGTCTATGCAGGCCTTGGTCCAGATCTGTCAGCCTTGATATTTTTCTTGTGGAGCTCCTGACCTCCCCCCACCCCACCCCCATTCTTCTATCCACCATCACTCTTTTACACTTTCTTCTAAGTGCTGAATTCTCACTGTTCTAAGGTTGGACCTGCACATTGAATTCTTACACTGAAAGCAGAATTAGAAAGCGAAATATATGTTTCCAAGAAAGATACAATTAACCTATTCCTGTTTGTATTGTGCGTCACGTGGTCCATTAAAATATTTTATTGTTTTACACATAAAGATTGTTTGAGACAACCACCATTATTCTTCAATTATTCATGAAGTATCATTATTTATTCATTAGTTCCTAAGTAATTTTGCATATCATAAGTACTTATACTATTTTGTTCCTTGTATGAAAATGTGTTAGGACATTAGACTTATGTGAGGTGGAGCACTACTTTTATCAAGTAACCTAATATGGATACTCAAAGTTGGAATATATTTTCAGACAATATATAAAGAAACTAAGATATTCATGATAGTCAGAAACAAAGTAGTCATGTGCACTGATAGGCAATTGTTGAAAACCTATGTGTCATGAATAATAGTGCACACTGAGAATATAGCATGTAAATCTAAAGGACATGAAGACCACAAAAAGTCAAAATAGGCACTCATTTTAGACCGACACTTCAAAAACCAAAGGTATAGAATATCCTAAGCTATAGCTAAATGCCCCCCAAAATAATGCTTTATAAACCTGTTGAAATGATAAAATAGAACATTTTGGGGAAATGTAAAATAATGTTTTATGATGGCATAGGCACTGTGTGACTTATGGAAATCAAATAGTATCATTTCACACAACAAAAATACAAGAATACAGAGAAATTAGGTAGTAAGATATTCAGAAAGGTGATGTCTTCAGAAAGACATCTGAGAAAGATGATGTCATCAGTTGAAAGAATGAATTAAAAATTAATACACAAAATTATTAAATGATATTTAGATGAAATAACCATCCAATCTGTTTTCCAAATTAATCCCCACCAACAGGGAATGGAATGGATTCATCACTCAAATGCAATGAGCACCAACAAAGAACATATTGTCTCTAACAAGACACATTTTTTATTAATTTTTTACATATACTTTTATATTATTACACATATATACAATAAACTTCCTACAGCAAGAAAACAATAACACAATCAGGAATTATATAAATATTACAGTCTTAGTTTTTGGGCTATTTGTATTTGACAACCTTGAAGATAACACCTTTCCTATCTTGGTGCATCTAAAATTCTGAATGTAAATCATCATTATCAACTTAAAACATCTATTTTTACATAAAAAGATCTTAACCCCTAAACAACTAAGCTTAGTTGTAAAACTAAAATATCTGGTCTTCAACCTCTTCACAGACTTGAGAGGGAATAAACTACATTACCTGAGTATACTGAGAGCAGGTTAGCTTTCCACATGAGAAGATGACAGAGACAGTTTGTTACCTGAACAGTCACTCAAAACTCTCTATAACCTTGGAGCATCTTCTTTAACCATCTGGCCCAATATATCTGACAGACATTTTTGTGAAGCAGGAAGTATTGGGAACTTGCTTACCCTGTCTTGGCAGAGTTAGGCCATCAACTCTGCCTGTCTCCACACTTGTCTTTTTTTAGGCAAAAATTCTGTCTGTAGTCCAAATGAGGACATTTTGCCAAGTGGCCTGTTTGCCACATTTGAAGCCATCTTCATCAGGAGGTTCTTTGATGCTCGTCATCCTTTTGAGGTAGGCTGGGTGTTGCCATGAGTTAACCTGTCTCATTATCAGTGAGTCTTTAAAATAGTGAAAAACATTTTTGAATGGCATGTACTATATGTCTCTTATAATTTGAAGACCTTGTCTAACTATTTTACCTTATCTTTCTATAGAATCATATCTATCTGTTGTGCCTAAGATGTATAGTCTTGTGATAAAAGTAGGCAAGTAATTGATATGACCATGATTTGATCAACTAAAAATTAAACTGTATAACTTATTTATCCTGATCAGTCTGCAATACCACTTTCAAAGTATTGGAAGAAAAACTTGTGTTATAATTGAATTATATGGGTATAAGACCTCATATTAGAGTAGAAACCGTAGAAACTGGATCACAAATGCTATTCCTATCTTGTTTAACCATTTCCCCAATTTGATTTGGGCCTACAAAGGTATTATTCATTACAAATTGTCACCCCTCTCCAGTAAAGTCTGTGTGACAATTACTACACAAACTTGAGACCTAACACCCCCAAAATGGGGAGAGTCTCCTAAACTGGGGTAGATATTCCTGCCAACAGAAACTTCAGTTTCAAAACTCTCTTTGCTAGGAGCTATTTCCTATTCTCTCTATTTCTAACTACATTTCCCTCCCAAGGTGTGACTTCTCAAGCTTAACAATGATTACTGTAAGACCCTGGCCTGGGACTACAGCCAGGGACTACAGTCAGTGACTGTCAATGGCCAAAGTAGTTCTGCTTCACCTCCACTTATTAAAAGAGACATGACTAAAAATTAATCATTAGTTGATAAGTTACACTATGGCCTACAATAAAAATGGAGTATTTCAAAAGATTCCATGTAACAAGAACAAAGAAAATAAAGTAGAAAAAAATGTTTTGGCACAAAGGTGCTGGACACAAGTTTCGTGAGAGAAAATTTTGTTAAAAAGAAAAGGTTGGGCCTGGACAAAGAGAACACATACATATTTATACTAAGCCAATAACTTGGAAATAATGACGTCTTTTCACTATGTACTCTGTACCTTGTATTGTTACAATTCAAAGTCTTAATTCAAAAAATGACAACACAGTAATTTCGTATTCTGTATCTGTACTGTGTATGCTTGGTTGCTGACTGACTTCTGCCAATCTGCTCTGTGGAAAAATGGTGTGGAAAAATGTAACCAAAAAAAAAAAAAAAAAAAAAAAACTCCTGCTTTCAAAAAATGTATATAATGCTCGACTGCTTGACTGAAAAATACACTCAGATGGAAACTCACACTCATGTTGCCTCTGTTTGTCAATGCCTTATCTCTGTTCACCAATGCACCAAGAACCTTGAATCCCAAGGACCTATCCCTGACTGAGCTAGTGGCCCATGACAACAAATCAGCCAGAAGAAGCCTTAAGAGAATGACCCATCATTTCCTTTAAGGGAGGGGGTCAGGTAGGTTTTTGGTTGCTTTCTTGGGCTACAGAGGGCTATTTTCAATGAGAGTTGGTTATAAGTTAGTATGGGTCTTACTTAGAGAGAAAACAAGGTTTGACTCAGGGATTTCTCTTTTCCTATATCTTCCATTCTTAGGTTTATAGATAGGGGTTGAAAAGAAGGAAGGAGGAATATAGAAATATATAGGGAAAATTGGATAAAAAGTTGATTAGTGATCTATTCCTCAACTTAATGCCTTATTTACCACTCACAAAGTTATTTTTAATTCAATAGTATAGAATTTTGTATATAGATGCAAAATAAGTTTATTTTTAGATACAGTGGTATAGAACTCAAATGTAAGATTATTCTTCACACACATTATATATATTTCTACTCTAACAGGGCATCTCAATATACAAAATATAAGGAACTATAATTAATGCTTCTATATACATATCGGGATATATAGACATACAATAAGCTATTTTACTTTTTTCATAATTCCATAGAAATAATATTGTGTAAAGTACATTCCAGTGAAAAAGGTGACAAGATATGTAAAATTGTTAAAAATAATTTAAAAAATTTGTATTATAAAAGCAAGTAAGCAATCAGAATAGTAGATTTATTTTCTTTTTCATAAAGTTTTATTTGGTTATCAACGATACTATAAAGGAATGTGTCTATGATGCTTCTCATATTGCTAAACTGTTTAGAGTTATGGCAACACATCACATGGTTATTTTCCAATAGTTGAATGCAGAGCACTAGTACAGTGTTAAAGGTCATTGGACTTTATTACAGGTCAGCTGCACTGTTAATTACGTAAGTGAATTCAGAGAAACTATTCTGCCTGTGTCTTTCTTTTCATACTAAAGTTAGTTACATAGGTGGGTTTTGTATTTTATATCCTGTTGCCTCATTTTCTCAGAGACCTGGAATAACCATGCCCAGTGTACAGACGACATTTTATTCCTAAGATAGTTCTTATATTATACCTTCTTTCATCTCTAATTTTAGGTTTTGTTCTTTTCCTTTTTAAATCTCATCAACCCTTGAATCAGCTTTGCCAGTCTTGATAATCAGTTTGGACAATCAACTTAGCTTTTTGATTCATTGATTTTTTGTCTGTAGTTTAATTGTTCTTTATTGATTTATTTTTGTCCTGATTTTACTGTTCTCTTTTGCCTAATATAAT